>NC_056744.1:1111928859-1112178859 GCF_019279795.1 Protopterus annectens | reverse complement strand
CCTCAAACTTACATTTTACTGCATTTCTACATGGGATTGTGTGTGTGGTGGGGTGCACACCTGAAGACTTTAAACATTTGCAATGACAGTACTGGTATTTCGTTTACTCTGTTGGCTTCCATTTTATATTGTATTGTGACCTATCATGCAGAAAGGAGGCATATCAGTAGAGTACACATGTTACATTTTAATGGCATTCATTTCAGATTCAGAGTTCTTACCCTTCAGAACTAACATGCAACTTCCAGACCTGTTGTGGTATGTCTTTGTAGGTCTGGAGGGGGGCTGTTCAACACTGCCATAAATTGCAGGCCTCAGCCTGGCCTTTCTTTATGGTCATCTACACCTGTGCTGCTGGGTAAGGCTGGTGGTGGGTATGTGACTCTCATTGACATCCATGTGTGTGACCTATTGACACCCACAGTTATTTGGGCCATCACATGTACTGCGTTGGGAGTTATTACCTTGTGTAATACTGTCTAGTATGTTGACACAAGTATTTGTTATGAATTTCCTGCTGTCCCATACAGCTGTCAGCTGTCTGCTGCTATCCCATTCAGCCACCCAATTCCCTTGCATGCTTGCATCCATATCTTACAAACATCTATGAGAACATACTACTTCATTCAGTAACTGATAGGAAGGGTGGCTTACCTTGCTGCTGGCCAGTATTGTGCTGGAAGGCTGACTATGTCGGATGCATGTAGTACACTCCCTATATATGGTAAAGCACAGGTGGTGTCATGTTTGGCATCCCTTTTACTGTATGTGCGAGTTGGAGAGGGGTATCAGTCCCTGAGTCCCTATAGTGTCAGTGCGTGTGCTATGCATTGCCTCTTTGCCATGGCATGGTCATACTGGGCATGCCTCCTTCTGCTTACAGGGACAGGCTCAGGATGTTCCTCCTCTGAGTCCCTCTGTGCCTGTGCAGGCCTTGGCAATGGTGGGGGGGGTGGCCCTGCCCCCTGCTGTTCCTGCTGCAGCTGTTTCTGCAGGCTCATATTGTGTAGCATGGCACATACTATGAACATTTGTGTACATGTAGCTGAAGAGTACTACAAGGCTCCACCGGATATGTCAAGGCAGCAGAACCGTGACTTGAGCATCCCAAACACATGCTCTTCAATGATCCTGGTTTATGCATGTGCCTCATTATGGTGTTCTTGTTTGGGTGTGTGTGCATTTCTGATGGGTGTCATCAGCTGTGGCTCCAGTGCATAGTCAGCATCCCCCACTAGATGGCCATATGGGATGTCCACCTCTGGCAAACCTCTGATACAGCTGTGTGCAATGCCAGATGTGGGAGTCTTGATAGCTTCCAGGGCTGCCAGCACACACGTTCATGATAATGCCCTGGGCATCGCACATGACCTGGCAGTTGATGGAGGGGAAGCCCTTGCGGTTTATGTAGACCCTACCCTGCTCACTGGGTGGTGCTTTGATGTGGATGTGCATACAGTCTATAGCACCAACTACCTCAGGGTATTCTGCTATATGGTGGAAGAGATGCATATTTCTGATCAGTGCCTCACGGGTGGTGGGAAAATATATGTGTTCATTGGCATGTGGTGTCATGGCATCCAGGAATTGGTGGAGTACCCTGGATGCTGGTGCCTGTGAGACCCCCATGATATCCCCAGTTGGTCTTTGGAAGGTACCTGTGGCTAGTATTCTTAAGCCTACACATACCTTGGTATCTACTGGGATTGGTTCCCCTCTGTTAGTTCTGTGTGTGAGGTGTGGCCAGCATAGCTCAATGATTTGCTGTAGAATGTCCCTGTCCACCCTATAGTGCTCCACTATCTCCAGCTCATGTAGGCCCTGGTGGGTTACCCTTGGGTCTGTACACTCTTCTCCTCCTCCTCACTGTGGGTTGGTTGTCAGCATTCTCCTCCTCACCACCCTCAGTCTCTAGCACATATTGATGGAGTAAAGCAGCAGCAGCCTTTAACATATTTAGTTATTTTTGTGAGTTAAAAATCCCCCTTCTGTGTACACTGGTGATGTAGAGTTTGCAGGAAAAACAAGTCTGTAGGATGTCTGCATAGTTTGTAGTAGTGTGCTGGGCTGCTGCATGTGTAATTGCCTGATTCTGATACATTTCACCTACCAGCTATGCTAGTTCTCCTTGATTGCCTTCCTACTGCTGTTTCCCCTTCTCAGTTCCACCCTATTTAATCCCCAAGGCTCACCACGTATACCCAGTGCTTATATGTAAACAGTGCTGCCATTTCCTTTTTTTTTTTTTTTTTATGTTTAAAACGCCCACCCATTTAGGCTATGTACACAGTGCTCAGGCACATCTGACATACCCTCTTCCTTAGTAGGGGCAAGCACGGGCGACAGAGCTCCAGTGAGCTTACAGCAGGCATGATACACACCCTTATGAAGTCATTCAGCTCTTAGACTTGCAGTGTTGTATTGCTGCACCTACACAATTAGGTTCAAGCTGACACTTTGAGGAAATATGTGATTCAGTATAACTCCCCTCATTTGCATACCTCAGTGTGTAGGTCGTTAGTAACTGCACTAAAACGGACCTTTTCTCCTTGACAACCAGTGCTTCCTGGTATTGTTTACATTCTGCATGCCATTGACTATAATGGCAAAATGCAGATTTCACTTAAAATTGAGTTTTCCCATTTTTTTTATTTCCGGCGTGATCCTGTTTGTACACCACTGCCCTATGCTTAAATGGCCCAGATCAGGCAAAAAAGTTAAATTTTTATAATAATTAATCACTTTTTAATGCCAATGGCCTTATATTTGGCCATTGGCATGTCTAATGTACATAATACATGCTTTTTCACTAGCTGTCATGCCTCCTCTTTGTCAGTTGCAGAAATGTACACAGTTATTTTCTGAATACATTTCTGCATTGACACTGTTCTAGCACGGAGACTTCGCAGCTTAGTGAATCACTAAGTCATCTCATTTGCATGGTTTTCACCAGCAAATGAGGTGATTTGCATATTTGCAGGTTTTTCATGCTGGAACAGTGTTGGGCCACTCGGACATGTGAAAACGGCACTATCCTGAATCGCTCGGCGACCATTTTATGTGCAGGAGCTCCTACATTGTTCCTGCACAGAAAACATGGCTTCCTGAATCTGGGGGACTGTCATTCATACATGCTTTTTACTTTCTGTAGAGGATGAGGAAAACACTAGGAATCATGCTTTCTACATTGAGTGGAGGAGCAGCACAGGGAGAGAGGTATGTTAATTACGTTTTCACATTTAGTATCTAGAACAGATCTGATCTGCATATGCTGTAGGTGGATTGGACAAACTAAATTGGCCCTAGGCATGAGTGCGTTCGTGTGTGTGTGCCTTCTGTGGAAGGTTGGTTGCCTGGCTGGCAACTCAACACCATAAAACTCCACTGCCAATCATGAGTTGACGGTGATTCGCTGTGGTGACCCCTAACCGGGAAAAGCCGAAAGAAGAAGAAGAAGTTAGGAGTATGCAATATTTGCTGAAGGTAATGTGAATTGTACAACAAAACCTAGATGACAGTCAATTATGTGTAACTGTCACAGTGCTTTTTATTGTAATGGTTCATATATAAGTCAATACTGTTTTGTCTACTCTTTGTACAGTAGTTGCTTGTACAGTTGTATGGCTGGTTCTGGTACTCAGTGACTGATCCGTTGTGCATAGCCTTCTTATTCAAATATTGAATGGGTGTCTGCTGCCTCAGTGTTCACACTGTTGTTGGTGAACTTTGTCTGGCATACACTTCAGTTCAAAAGGGGTATTGTGTCTGCCTACAATAATTGTGATGCTTTGGTTAAAATGCACTTATATCCTGTGCTTAGGGACAGTTGTACGCATTGACATTCCTATTCTTCATTTATAACTGCATAATAGTCACCAATCAGCATTATGCTGCTTGCATTTTGCAGGGTCATACATAGTGATTACCACTAGACAAATGCAGGATATAGATTCATTAGTGAACAGACAGTACTGTTTATAGGACATAGTCTATGGATTTACATGTCACAGGCTGTCACTGGTGTTTATGATTGTCCATTATTTCTAGGGTGTTGTGTTGCATTCCAAAGATTTGATGTGTCAGCCCATGACCATTTTGCCTTGCTCAGCTCATTTACATATAGCTTTTATATTTCAAACTGGATTGTCATCTCACTATATCTTCATTAAACAACTATGTTAATTGATGGCTGTTTACATGACTCATTTCTTGCTCAAATGCCCAGATTACATTTATGTGTGATTCATGTATTCACACACTGATATAAATGCGTAAGACTCACATACAAGACAGGAAACATGGAAATAACAGTGGTCTTTCAGATCGACTGTTGGCCAATGTAGTGTGGGATTCACTGAATATTTCCCACTACAGGTCACAGTATATGTGTTATGTTGTCAGTTTCTCAGTGGTGTAGCAGTTGTTTTGTAATGTAGACAGAGTGTCATAGCATGCTTGTCTTCATATCATGATATCTAAGCATGCTGGTTGTGTGCATGTTTGTCATAATGATGACTGATAAACAAGTGTTCAGGTAATGGCAAGATTTCCACATATACTCTGTGTTATGCATGCCATGATGTGGCCTGGCGTAACCTGTTTACATTCTGTGATGGATATAGTGACTCTGACATGGACCTATATTGAAATCATCCATAAGTATAAATAATACAACATAGGAAATGTGTCATGTGCATAAATACCCCATCTGCTGGCAGCAACTATTTTTATTATAATCCTTTTACATAATCGTGTTCAGCCATATCATCTGAGAATGTAGTTTTAATGACACCTGCAATATATGATGATATACCTTTTTTCTCATATGCAGAGATCACATGTTGAAGGTATAATAGTTAATGCCTGTTACATTTCTGATGTGCACATCTGTTTGTACTTAATGACAGCCATGTTTTCCCAATAATGTGTGGCCTGATAGACATGTGTTTTTTATTGTTATGGTTTGGATTCATGACCGACATCTTATATGGTGGTACATGTGACTATGGGCACCCCTTATTGTAATCTGTGGGTCTATATCATAACATTGAAGTGTCAAAACTTTGAATGTCATAACATTGAACTCAAAACCATGAAAGCCGAAAACTCCGAAGACTGAGAACAGCAATTTTTTTCCCTGGGAAAAAAAATGTTGTTCCAGTACAAAACGCGAAACACACGAACACTACAAACTATTTCAAATGTGGGGGGACTTCACCCCCGCACCCCCCTACTTAAATATACTAACTCTGAAATCGCACCACAGTGGAGGAAATAGCAAAGCTGCGGAAACGGCCCACCAAATTCTTTCCCTGGGACAGAATTCGATGTTCCGTGGCTTCGATATTTTCAGTCTTCGGACTTTCAAATTCGAGGTTTTGGTATTCGAAATTATCAGCGTTTGAAGTTTTGATATACACCTGTAATCTGTCATACTGAATGTTTTCTGCCTGTACACTGTCTCACAGTGGATATGTTATGTATTCATTTAGTTTCAGGTATGCATATTATGTACTTTCTTTCTTGTGTTGAGATTCACCTTGACAGAGCATGGGACCCGTGGGTGCTCATACATCAGAGATAAGCACGTGGCACACTTTTACCTGAGTCCTTGGATGATCATGATGACCAGGATAGTGACAATGATGAAGATGGGGAAGAATCTGGACCTGAATGTGCCACCATTCCTGCTGTACCCCAGAAGAGACACTGCTGAGTACCACCTTAAGATGATGTCTGGGAACAGATCTGGGAGGTGATGACTGCTACCTTTCAGACACAGATAACAGACATGAGGGGGAATTTCTTTCAGGATATGACATGGGCTATGTGGGACTCATTCAGAGAAATGGCTTGGGACATCATTCGTGATGTTCATCCCCCATCAGAGCAGGCCCTCCTGACTGTAAGTGTTGTCTGTATGATCCACTTGTGTACTGCTGCCAACATGGGGTTTACTGCATAGGCACACTTGTGCATGAATAGCATTTTGCAGCCATGTTTATGTGATACATGGCTAAACATACACTGCATATATCATGTGACATTTAGCATTATGTTGCAATGGGTGCATGTCCATGAGTTTCTGCACTTGATGCATACATTGCTCCATGCAGGCAGGTGCGGTACTCATTACATGTGCGTATGTGTGCACACCTATTCATGCAGTGCAGTATATTGTTGTTATGGCCAATGCCCTGTATGTCACAGTATTTTGCAGTTAACATTCTACTACTTCGAAAGTTCCACTTTATACATTTGTGGGATTGACACAATCTTGCAAGTAACATTTTACCCATACCCCACAAATAACACAGTGAGATGGGTATGATTTGTCGGTTGCTGTGACATGTATTTTTAAGAGCAGGCCATATCCTTGCCCTTGTGCTTTGTATGACACTTGTTGTCACATTGCATACTGGCTTTATGTGTAAAATATACTGGCAATGATGGTGCCATGTTCTATCATATAACTGTGTCTGGGATATATGGGCAGTCCTCCTCTACTGAATGTATTCCTCATTTACTGAATGCATAGACCTCTGTACCATTCATATATACACCTTGGTGGTGCTGATTTATATAGTAGCATTAAAGTATGCCTTCTTTGGCCTATGTTACATTTCAACATCCATTCCATATTCACATAAATTCACATATTTTGGCAAATGGTGTACATACTCACTGATATATGTACATGTCTCTACACATATTCTGATTAATACAGAATCATCATTGTACATTGGTATTGTGAGCAGTCATTGACCTCAT
The DNA here is from genome assembly GCF_019279795.1 of Protopterus annectens. Taxonomy (NCBI): domain Eukaryota; kingdom Metazoa; phylum Chordata; order Ceratodontiformes; family Protopteridae; genus Protopterus; species Protopterus annectens. The sequence goes on along the minus strand of NC_056744.1, from coordinate 1,112,172,088 downwards.
GTTAATGTGCTGTAACATGTCAAAGCATGACTGTCCTTTGATCAATCATACCCATGGTCAGTGATATATATATATATATCTACATATATACCAAAAGTGTTTATTCAACATGTCATTGTACATTGACATGTCAGTATATATGTGTGTATGTGATAGTGTTTTTTGTTGGTTTACCTCCTGCCTCTTTACCTCCTGCCTCTTTTTCTTGCTGTTAGATGATTGTGCAATAGTGTGTGTGTGTGTGTGTGTGTGTGTGTGTGTGTGTGTGTGTGTGTGTGTGTGTGTGTGTGTGTGTGTGTGTGTGTGTGTGTGTGATTTCTGCAGGGCCATATCCCTTGCCATCAGCAATGCAGTCTGCCCATGTGACATACATTGGCAATAACTTCAATGTAGCTTGGGTTGAATTCAGCATTGCCTTATGTAGTGTACACAGGCAAATATGTCCACTTAGATAATGTCATCCTACTTTAGTGGTTGCCTACCTAATTTTGATGGCACATCCTCCTTGCTGTGGGCCCATGTTTTCTATTTCCCTTCCTTTTTTCAGGCATGACATATATCTTGCACTATTGCATGGTATAGGTGCCTTCCTTTCATATAGTTTTTTTGTTGGAAGATCAACTTGTGCCAATCTTATGGTTCATAGGTTCATAAGTTTATACTAGGCTAACTGCCCTAGGGCATTTATAAGCCTAGCCCAAAGTTATGTGGCTTACGCCACCCCTTATGTTAGAAATACTGTGCCCATTAGTTTGTTGTGCCTCTGTCCAGTGGTGACAAAGAGATGATTCCCGGGGTAAACCTACGATCTCCCATCCACCGGTCAAGATTTCTCTTGAACAGAGCCAGCGAGGTGCTCTGCCTCACATGGACCGGGATTTTATTCCACAGCATGAGGAGTCTCTGGGCGATAAATCTATCCCTCCAGCACGTCCTATTTATATCCGTGCTAAGGTTTAAGTCTCTTGCTCTAGTGGGTTTGGTGGATTTGGATTTTTTGAGGTGAAGCATGTCCATTAATTCCGGGTTGGTCATGGCCTTGTATGTCAGGCACAGGTCACCTCTGAGCAGACGGTATGCAACTGAATAGAGTTGGAGTTTCTTCAGTCTGGCAGCATATGACAGGTTTTGGAGTCCCTTTATCCTTTTGGTGAGGAACTTTTGGGGTCTCTCCAATTGCTGCAGGTGTCGGGTGAGATACATCCCGAATGGGGCATTGTACTCGATCATTGGTCTGATAAGTGAAGAGTACAGGGGAACAATGACCTCACTTGATCTGGATGTGAATCCCTTCATGATCAGGTGGGCAATGTAGAAGGTCTTTCAAACCACTTTAGCAACGTGAGCGTCAAACGAGAGGCAACTGTCAACCTGGGTACCCAGGTCCCTGATAACCTCTTCTGTGCTTAGTGGGTTGCCACCTATATGGTAGCTTGGGGTTACCTTGTTTTTCCTGAAGGGTATGACTATACACTTTTTTGCGTTTAACTTCAGGCCATGGCTCTGGCACCAGCTATCAGTTTCTGTGAGACCCCTCTGAAGGATGTCTGTGTCTGATGTACTATCCACTATGGCACCCAGTTTGCAGTCATCCGCAAACTTTGTCAGCCATAGTCCTCCTATGTTTGCCTGTACCTCTGAGAAGTAGATGCCGAACAATAGGGGGCCAAGGTTTGAGCCCTGTGGGACTCCACTTGTAACCGGCTTGGAGTCTGACATGTCTTCAGCAACTCTAACCCTGTGGGTTCTGTCCTTTAGCCAGTTTGCAACCCATCTTGTGACATATGGGTTTACATTTAAGCTGGTAAGTTTCTCTATAATACCCGAGTGGGGTATTGTGTCGAAAGCTTTTGCAAGGTCAAGGTAGGCTGTATGGACTGCCTTTCCCTCATCAATGGCCTTGGTGACTGTTTCAAAGAAGTCGACCAAGTTCAAAAGGCAAGATCTGCCCTTGACAAAGCCAAACTGGGTTGGGTCCAAGGTCTGCAAGTCCTCTATGTCCTTGTTTATGAGTTCCATTATGATCCTCTCCATAGCTTTGTAGACCAGGCTTGTTAAGCTTATGGGGTGGTAATTACCAGGGTCCGTAGAGGCACCGCCTTTGTGGAGTGGGACCACAGTTGCCGTACACCACTCGTTGGGCACATATCCTGTGGTGAGGCTAAGATTAAACAGCTGCCTTATGTGCGGGTTTAGTTCTTCATGTGCAAATTCAGTCCATGGGCATTATACAGATGCAAAATATATGCACACAAGTTACTGGCTATTGCTTGTATTGCATCCCTGCTCTTGTTATGCTTGTATGTTACATGTTACTCAGTGTAATTTGTCGTACTTCATGGGCACAGCCTAATAGTTGTTTTACAGCATTAATAGTAGATTTCAGGACATATACTGATATATATCATTGGTGCGTTCTGTATGTGTATTGACATTGCTTTCTGATAGTTTCCAGTTAGGGTATAAGGTCATAGATATATGTGCACATCTTTGTGCTGCCTCTGACATGCATATGTCTATGGCATATGCATTCTATCACACATATATTTGGCTTGTGTTCATGTACTTGTGTAAGTAGCAGCCATTATGTTGCTTTGCTACAGTATAGCCATTTGGCACTGTGGTTGGTCGTCTTTCATGTGTACAACTGGAGGTTCTGTTCTGTCTTCTGCTGTTATTCTCCAGCATTTCATGGACTGAATTTGCTCATCTGTGCTGTTGCTTGACTTACATTTGCACTGCTGACAGACAAGTTGAGTATTAGATTCAATATCCAATATGCACTGTTATCCGTATTTATTACCCTACACCACACAACTGCCAAATGAACATCCAGGCATGACTGCCACAGAGTTTGCAACATGTCATAATGTAATAGTGCATAGCCACATATATATTTCTGCATTTTACCATGGCTGCAAACATCTCCAACCTGTTTGTCTACTTACCATTGCCCAGATTGTACAGTGTGCCATTTGTATACCGTACCTTTTCTTACTGTTTATTTCTCATGTTTGTCTCTAATATCTTGTGATATTTGTTACATGTGTATACCTGCTGTTTTGGCCTTTTCTTCCCCTTTCCCTGTCTTTTCCTTCCCATCTATTCTGAATAAATAAATAAATAAATAAATAAATAAAATGGTGCCTATTCCCGCAAAAAAAAAAAAATAAATTACCCTTGCACCTATGGGTGTCCCCCAGATTTTCCTATTCCAACATACCTCTTGTGCGTCCCTCTTCTACAACAATGCTTCACATCTGCTTTTCTATCTGTCTGCTTCCTTGTGTGTGTGTGTGTGTGTGTATTACCTGTACTCCCCACGCATGTACTGCACCCATGTTAGCTAGTGTTAGCAGTGGTGAAGTGACCATGATTGCCCTTCACTTTTATTTGTTTATTTTGTTAGAAATTTTTCAGGCTCTGCTGGAAGCTGTAACTTCCAGCAATTGTATTTTATTTGTACATGATATATGGGGTCATCAGCAGCTGCATTTGGCCTTACTGAAGGGAATGCTGAAGATATGCATTACTATAGTAATACTTGAGTAGCATCTTACCTTCACCAAGAATGATGCCACAATATGAAGACAAGATGATCAATTCCAACAATTGGCTTAAGTATTGGTGTCATTCAAAGGGGATCCAATGCCTGTCAGCCTGGGATGAGATGCTCGACAAGCCACGATGCTTCGCTAGGGACGGCTTGCACCTGTCACCCCTGGGCTTTCGGATATTGGCAAAGGCTCTTGCTACCCCCATAGTGCCTTTTTTAGGCAAGGCTCAAAAGACAAACCCACCTCCATAGATATCACAAGGGATAAGAAACTAAGAGTAATGCTACTCAACGCCAGAAGTCTAAACCTCAAGATGCACGCACTCGAAACTCTCCTTAGCATGGAGAACATCGATATCAGTGCAGCAACAGAAACCTGGGTCAAGGCTCCCAAGAGCACCCCAGCACAACCAAGTTATACCTCATACCATGCTTTTCGGACCCAAAACTTGGACTGAACCACAATAGGAGGGGGAGTATCAATATTCGTCAAAGATACCCACACCCCGAGGTTGGAGGCACAGCACGAAGCATCAGAGACTATCCATGTGCAACTAACAGTGGGTAAAACTGCCTTTCAGTTTATAGCCTGCTACAGACCACCCTTCCAAACCCAGGAACCCCACTCAGCCTTCCTGAGAACACTGGAAAATATGAAGGTCTCTCCAAACACCATTATATTGGGTGACTTCAACTACCCAAACATAGACTGGGAGCATTACTCTAGCTCCAACACCCTAGCCCAAAGGTTCCTAGAATTTATAAACTCAAATGCTATGGAACAACTTCTTACCACTCCCACAAGAGAGGAAAACATACTGGACCTGATCATCACCAACATGGGGACTCTATGCTCCAGACCAGAAGTGTGTCCCTCATTGGTAAGATCAGACCATAAACTAATCTCACTGGATATTCACATCCCGACTCCACCCCCTGCCCTGAAAACCACAGTGAAAAATTTCTCTAATGCAAATTTCACACTCCTCAAAACCGAGGTGGAATCCTTCAAAGCCCCCAGGCAGGTGGGAAATACGGCCCAGACCGCAGAATCCTTTATAAACGCATTCTATGAACACCTTCAGGAATGCATGGATCATGCAATCCCAAATAAAACCAAGTCCCAATCCTCCAAAAGCAGACGTTCCGTCTGGTGGACCCCAGCCATAAACAAGCTATACAATAGAAGGAGGAAGCTACTACATGATAGAGCAAAATCCCAAAAAGGGAAGGCATCTCTGATCAGTATTAGCAAAAAACTACGGGCACTCATAAAATTGTCTAAGGCCAGCTTCGAGAGAAAAATTGCACAGGACACTAAGGATAATCACAAGGCTTTCTTTAGTTATGTTAGGAACCTGGGTGGGAATTCCCAGATATGCTCAGAATTAGTCCAGAATGATAAAAAATACACCGAACCCACAGACATTGCCAACATCCAAGCTGACAGGTTCAGCACAAACTTCTCCCCCCTCCCCACCAAAAGGGCAAATATCTATCCCAGCAGAGTGCTGCCCCCCTGACATCTCAGATGCTTGGGTAAGAGCTGCCATCTCCAAAGCAAAAAACACAGCATCAATGGGACCAGACGGTGTCCCGGGCTGCGTCCTACATAAACTCCGAGAAGAGCTAAACCCAAACATAAAACTACTGTTCAATCTCAGCCTTATTACAGGATATGTACCCAAAGAGTGGCGTACAGCAACAGTGGTCCCTCTCCACAAAGGTGGTGCCTCAATGGATCCTGGAAACTATAGCCCCATAAGCCTGACTAGCTTGGTCTGCAAAGCTATGGAAAGGATCATCATGGACCTCATAAATAAAGATATTGGGGACCTACAGACACTGGATCCTACCCAGTTCGGCTTTGTTAAGGGCAGATCCTGCCTCTTAAACCTAGTTGATTTCTTTGAAACAGTCACCAAGACCATTGACGAGGGGAAGGTGGTCCACACAGCCTACCTGGACCTTGCAAAAGCCTTCGATACAATACCCCACTCGGGCATTATAGATAAGCTCACCAGCTTAAATATAAACCCCTATGTCACTAAATGGGTTGCAAACTGGCTCAAGGACAGAACCCACATGGTTAGAATTGCTGGAGCCATGTCAGACTCCAAAACAGTTGCAAGTTGCATCCCACAAGGCTCAGTTCTGGGACCTCTCTTGTTCAGTATATATTTCTCGGAGGTACAGGTCAACACGGAAGGACTGTGGCTGACCAAGTTTGCAGATGACTGCAAACTGGGCGCCATAATCGACACTCCAGCCGACACAAGCATCCTCCAAAAGGGCCTCATAGAAACAGACAACTGGTGTCAGAGCCATGGCCTCAAGCTAAATGCCAAAAAGTGCATAGTCATCCCCTTTGGCAAAAACAAAGTGCCCACAAATTACCACATAGGTTGTAATCCATTAAGTACAGAAGAAGTAATTAGGGACCTGGGGACCCAAGTTGATAGCAATCTCTCATTTGACAACCACGTGGCCAAAGTGGTTAGAAAAACATTTTATATAGCCCAGCTAATCATGAAGGGATTCACATCTAGATCAGGGGAGGTCATCGTGCCTCTTTACTCATCCCTCATCAGGCCCATAATTGAGTACAATGCCCCTTTTGGGATGTACCTTACCAGACACCTGCAGCAACTGGAAAGACCCCAAAAGTACCTCACCAAGAGGATCAAAGGGCTCAAACAGATGCCATATGCTGCCCGGTTAAAGAAACTCCAGCTCTACTCACTGGCATACTGCCTGATCAGAGGCAATCTGTGCCTGACGTATAAAGCCATGTCCAACCCGGAATTAACGGACATGCTGCACCTCAGAAAATCCAAATCCCATCGAGCTACACGCTCGAGAGACTTGAACCTCAGCACTGAAATAAATAGGACATGCTGGAGGGACAGATTCATAACCCAGACTCTCCCTTCACTCTGGAATAAAATCCCAGTCCAGGTTAGGCAGAGTCCCTCACTGACTCTCTTCAAGAGGAATCTTGATGAGTGGATGGGAGATCATAGGTTTACCCCGGCTATCACTTCTGTGTTACTGTTAGACAGAGGCACAGTATACTAACCTCGAAAAAGGGCATAGCAAAATAAAATTAAAATGGGTGGCGAAAGCCAAACACACTCTGGCTAGGCTTATAAACGCCCTAGGGCAGATAGCCTAGTATGAACCTATGAACCTATGAACCTATAGAATGTCATGCAGCTTGCATTGGGATAGTATAATTTCCATAGCTTTGATAATCTGCACCAAGTTTTATGAGAGTGTTTTCATGAATTATGGAGTGGTTGTGACTGACTGTGTGTGCATGTGCCAATGCTGCTGCTTAGTGTTGTTATGCGCCAACTTATTCTAAGTTGACTGAGGCATTTGCAAACTGCAGGGATGTCTGTAACGTTTGTGCTGATGTCTGTAAAATGCAGTAGATTCTGTGAACATTACAGAATCTGGCCTGTAGTGTCAACCCATTAAAGTTTAAGCTCGTCAATTTTAGTGTTACATGAAGAATGCTGTTTGGGTAGTTTGATTCCAACTGAAATGTAACATTGTTAGCAAGGTAGGTAGATAAGGAGGTAGGGAGATAAGGAGGTAGGGAGATAAGGAGGTAGGTAGATAAGGAGGTAGGGAGATAAGGAGGTAGGTAGATAAGGAGGTAGGGAGATAAGGAGGTAGGTAGATAAGGAGGTAGGGAGATAAGGAGGTAGGGAGATAAGGAGGTAGGTAGATAAGGAGGTAGGGAGATAAGGAGGTAGGGAGATAAGGAGGTAGGTAGATAAGGAGGTAGGGAGATAAGGAGGTAGGGAGATAAGGAAGTAGGGAGATAAGGAGGTAGGGAGATAATGTTTTAAGTTCAATGTGTCTTGTTACGTGTATTTTCTCTAGTATTGTAACAGGTTCAAGAATGAAACAGTAATTTGCTTAGCCAATTGAAGAAATAATACATACCCTCATTTAGGAACATTTTTACTTGTTACAAGAGTAAAAACAAAATCTTGAGTGGTGTGAGTGAGGGGTCATCTCATATCTTCTTGACTAGCTTGTATTTTATCACAACTGGAGAGTTATGCGTGGATGCGGGATTTGAAGACCAAGTGGACAGCCTGTCTCTGCAAACAAAAGATATTTCAAATTTGTGAACAAAGGTTAATTTTATAGTTTTGGCACTGTTTTGTGTGACCTAGATGTTCTCAAAACATTTGGACAGAATTCATGAAGAATCCCTTCTCTGTGTTGTAAAGCTTGTGATACATGTCCTGGATCTGACAAAACTCATGGTATAGCAGTCTGCCAATAACTCAGTATGTTATCACAGTGAAGTGGTGCAGACTGGCACTATTTGCTCTAGTCAGGTTTTACTGCTGAAATTTGAACTATGTCCTGTTTTGCATTATTGTTGAAGCAGTACAGCCTCATTGTTGCTCCATCTCCCTCTTGCCAAGTCCACGGTAGCACTGAAGATAAAACGAAACAGCTGTCTGGTATCCCTTATTATCAGTGTTCCTGCCGAGAGTAAAGACTACACTCTAGCCTCAATCCATTATATCATGCTCTAGCAGGAGTCTGCATTTCAGACACCCCTCTCCCATTGCTGCCAGCCACTTGACATGATTATGGCACCAATTTTCGATAAAAAAAAGTCCATCTCATTACTCATTCTCCTAATCATGTGATCAAGTATCAACTGTTTCTTAGAAAACTTTCAGTGCCCTCCTATATTGCTATACGCCAGCAGTAGCTCCTGGATCAGAATTTCCCTCAGACTTATCATGCGACCAGTAAAAGCCTGTAATTCAGAACACCCTCCCACCATTCCTCTCCCTTTTCTCATGCCCCAACGTAGTCAATTGTTTGGAACTCCTTCCCCTTGCACACCTGTTGACAGGCATACAAATGAGTGACATATTACCAAAAGTGCAAATATGTGTTTTTCACATGAACTGCTTCAGCAAATCATTGTTTTTTTATTGTTTTAATTCTGACTGATTCAGAATGCTTCAGATATTGAATAAATTCTGTATACACAGAAGCCAGAAAATGGAAAAAAAACTAACAGAGAAAAGTAGGAAAACAAACACCTTCCCTACAAATGCTGAAGGTGAAAATACTTGAGCCTGCAGAAAAACAAAAAGATGAATGGCATAATTTAGAACAATTTTTTCCAATAGAAAATAATTTCCAGTGCAATTTCTAATTGTGTACCAGCAATGATTCCCTTCTTTAATTCGGTTTGATCATGGAGTTGGTATTTATAACTTCAATGTTTGTGTGGGCTTGCCCCCCACATCAGGGATGTAAGGGAGGCTTGGTCCCCTGCACAAAAATAAGAAAAAAATATTTTTTTCTGTCATTTTTGCAATGTCAGCTTTCAGAAAGGTGATATTTCACAGTAGAGCCCCATCCCTAAAAGATGAGTGCACACCCAAATTCACACAACACACACACGCACACATGTGCACACACACACACACACACACACACACACACACACACACACACACACACACACACACACACACACACACACACACACACGATAAATATATGTTGCTGTATTTTAAGTGATGAGTTTTTTGTTTGTTGGTATATTGTGGAACTTTTGTGGAATCATATTTAATAGAAAATTATTCTTTGATTTAGTACTTGTAGACATTAACTACTTCATTATTTATTCCGTGTAGACTTGTGGCCACAGAAATCATAGTAACGTACAATGACTTTCACTTCTACCCACTAATACATTTACTTAACTCATTACAGCTGAGTACACCTCCAGGCATTTCTGCAATTACCTCCTACTGCACCTCCAGGCTTGAAATATTGCTTGCTCTATTTGCATTACTAATTCCAAAACCATGCCACATATAATATGTCAGCATATATTATACTGAAGCATACATGATGGCATATTTAACCTCTGTCAATGAGTATGTGTTAGAACTGTAAGGTGGTAACTTCATTTTTTTAAAGGCTCAAGCCACACCCAGTGGGAGTTAAAGGTACACACTCAAAAGAGCTGTACTGGTGAGAATGAGTTAAATGAGCTGGGAAGATTCAGTAATATGCATCGAATGGACACACTAATATGCAGTGAATGGATACACCAACATGTAGTGCTTTGAATGGATATACTAAAATACATGGAATGGATACCAGCACTGTAGCTGTAGCTTTCTCATTTGATATAGAGCAAAAAAAAAAAAAAAAGATAAAAGATCCATTCTCAAATCTGGCCCTGATCTAACCTCTCTACCACTGAGAAACAGGTCTTTTCACTCCTTAAATCTCAGAGTAAAAAAAGAGTCTTCAACTTTGCTACAACTAATGCCACATACAAACACTGAAGCAAGCTGACCCCAAATGCAGTATCAGAATGCTTTTCCATGTACACATTCAGAAACAGCAAATGGAAATGAATGCCAGTACTATACTACTCACTGACCATTGTCTATCAATCATCCCTCCAACACCTTGTGCCCAGGACAGCTGCCCACTTCACCCCCCAGCTATGATTCTTATGGATACAAATGTATGCAATGAATGGATATGCTTGCATACACTGAATGGATACATTAGCATACACTGAATGGATGGGTTGGCATGCACTGAATGGATACGCCAACATACACATGGAAAAATAGCACACAATAGCATGCATTGAATGAATATATTAGCATGCATTGAATGGATACACTAGCATGCACTGAAGTGATATGCTAATGTCCATAAATACACCAGTATACATTGAATAAATAGATTAGCAGGCACCGAATAGATATATTAGCATGCACCAAATGGATACACCTATACATGAACTGAATGGATATATCAATTTGCACTGAATGGATATATTAGTGTGCATGGAATAAGGTACATTAGCTTGCACTGAATGGATACACTAACATGCACTTAATGGATATACTGACACACTGAATGGATGCACTAATGTGCACTGAATGGATACACTAGTATGCACAGAATGGGTACACTAATATCCACTGAATGGACATATTAGCATGCACCAAATGGTAACATGAAATTAATGAATATACTAACACAGAGAATGGATACACTTTATGAGGACTTAAAGTAAAATTATCATGCACTGAATGGATACACTACATGGACTGGATGGGTACACTAGCATCCACTAAATGGACATATTAGCATACATTAAACTGATACTGAATAGATACACTACCAAGCACAGAAGGAATACACTAAAGTTTATTGGATGGATACTCAAGCATGCACTGAATGGATACACTAATATGAACTAAATGGATACACTATTGTGTACTGAATGGACACACAGACATGCACTGAATTGATATACTAGTATATATTGAATGAGTATACTGGCATGCACTGAATGGGCACACTAACAAGAACTGAATGGACACACTAATAAGAACTGGACAGACACACTAAAGTGCACTGAATGGATACACTAGCATGAACTAAATGGATGCTCTAATGTGCTCTGAATTGATGGACTAGCATGCACTGAATGGATATAGTCATGTGCACTGAATGGATTCACTAACATCTACTGGATGGATACAGTAACAGGCACTGAATGTTATTTTGGACAGCTAGACTCAGCATGTACTTTATCATACAGAATAACCTGCGTGCATTCTCGACAATCTCCCTCGAAACCCAGACAACTTTGATGGCCAAAGCTATCAAGTGCATACCTCTCAAACTGCAGACATTGAATAAAGGAACATGGGCCCTCAAAAAGTAAGAATATCCAGCTAAAAAGCTGGACATTAATTAGCATAAACCTTTAATACCAAATAGGAGATAATGCTGCTTCTATCTAGTGGAATGTGGGACTTTACTCAAAAACAAGTTTTAAAACAAAGAGTGACAAAAATGATGGAAAAATACAAGCACAGTGTAAAATCTATGCAATTTAATGAACTGTATTGCAAAATTCTACTACACGAGATCATTTATTTTTGCTTGAGAAAAAATGGAGACATGACATATGTGTTCTCTTTCTTTAAAATATGTTTTTTCCCTAGTATTCTGATCTAGTGTGGATTTCTGTGTACTAGACAGCTTCAAAAACCATGTATAATGAGGGGTATTCAAAAACTGTGTGAAGGGGTAAATCAAGCCTGAAAGTAGGGAAATACCTCCAAAAATAGATACATCCTGTGCAAGCTTAAATCAGGCCTAAAATAGGGAGGTCCATCCAAAATAAGAACAGCTGAGATGTCAGATCTGGTACCTTCTACACTACTATTCCTTCTACAACAAAAAGCATACCCCATCCCTTTGAAAAAAGAGGAGCTTACTGCTGATTAACTAAACTGATAACCTTCGGTAAAAAAACTAACTGCTGAGCTACTAGTGTAACCTTAGTCAGTAACATGATAGGTAGGTGCTTTCCAGCTGTGCAGGTATGGCAGCCTTAGATTCATGCCATAATATTTAAGGGTTTATGAAGATCCTGCAGCGTAATTAGATAGAGTGTCAAATCTATACAACTCAGGAACATTTAATATCACTTCTAGCACAAGAACAGTGGTTACATGGTTAAGATTCTTCATTAGAGCATCATGGTTGAGAGTACATTTCTTTAAATGATTACTGTCTGTGTGGAGTTTGCATGTTGTCTCCATGGACTTTTTCTAGGCATTCCATTTTTTTTTTATACATCTCTAAAACAATTGATAATTATCTGGTTACTCCATTTTCCTCGAGTATATAGATTTTAGTATCATATTTTGGAAGAAATGGATCCGATAAGCTTTCCTGCACATAATCAAATAAATATGTACTTCTGTGTTGTAGCAGTGCTCAATTATTCGGTGGCAGATGGTCACCACATCGTCATGCTCTGATTATTTTTTGTGATTATTTAATAAAATATGCAGATAAGCTATTTGCGAGTTTTCCATTTATCATCCCTTTGTTGAGAGGAGCTGTATGATCTTTGTTTTTGGAAGGAGAAGCTCATAATACTGATCTGGTTTGAATTTGTATTTCAGTTTGAAGATTATTTAACTTAATTTTTCCTGATTTGTTAATGATGAGTGATATGAAAGGCCAATATTACTGGATTTTTATCATATGTGGCTTTCATTTTAGTTGATGTTTTCAGTAGTTGCTGTAGTTTGAAATGACTAAATATTTTCTTGAAGATTTAATTCATGTTTGCTGTAATAGTTAATGGTTTCTGTTTCAGTTTGAATTATTCTGCTTCTTATTTGTAAAGTGCTGTGGCAAAAAACATTATAACAAACTGGTCTTGAATTTGAGCAAAGAAATGAAATAATTAGAACAACTTGTTATTATTTTTCCATTCCATTATGTTTTGTTTACATATTTGTTTCTATTTTGACAGCTGGTTGAGTGATGGAGTCTTTACTCAGCACCAAACTCAAACAACTTCAAAAGAAATGTAATATATATTGAGAGGAATCTTTTAAAATTGAGAAATGTAAGCTTTACAAGAGGAAGACTCTTGACAAATTTGACAGACATGATATGCTAACAAGTATTTGTACTCTCTATGGTTTAAATAAAGTGAAGTTTTGAGTCTAAGATTATTTAGCATTCTTGAAATCACTACTACCAGGTCTCATATTCAGTAAGTAGACTGATTCAGCTTCTGAGATGACCACAGGGGAAGCTATTTTGCTTGGTGTTAGATTTTAGTGAATTGCTGACTTGTTCAAAGAATTCACTGCATACCAAAAACATGATCTACCTATTAAAAAAACATAGTGGTGAAAACCCACAAGTAGAACTATTCATCTGAAACAATGTCACTTTCAGAAAACTTGCAGATGATGTATTTAAGACTCATGGCTTAAGAGTTCTCTGGATGAACTTATGATTTAGCCTTATGGATATAAGCATTTTGGTATGTTGATTCAAGTTATTACACTCCTTTGTTGAATACATTTTGCACTGGGTCTATAAGGTTTTCTTTGACGGAAGTGATGAAATCACAATAGATGCTGCCTGCATCATGGAGCTGGTGGGTTGGATCTTAGGCAAGGCCTCCTACATGAGATCCTACATTATGATTGGTGGAGCAACCATAGTATGCAATATAATCAGAAATGAATCATGGTACTGGCCGTTGGCTGCAGATCCCATAATTAAAAAAAAAAATAAAAAAGTATTTAAATTCTGGAAGTTCATCATAGTTTTTTTTAAATAAAAATAATAGTTAATGTATCAACATTTTGTTTAACTCCATAAGAACTGTATGTATGCATATGAGTGTAGTTCCAAGAAAATACAAGGCAAAACATTCAGCTTAGTCTGCTTGCTGTGCTGTTCACTCCACCAAGGTACACAACAAGCAGTTTAATGCGCTGCTGCATGAAGCGGCAAGGAGCTTCTCCTATTGGCTCAGGCTACTTCAGCTGACGTGGTGTCTGACACAGATTAAGACTGAAAGTGAAAAAAGGAGTTAACATATGAGTTAACATATGAGTACAGAGGTATGAGCAAGTGCAATATTTATCTATTTGTTTATTCATTTACAGGTGATATACCTTAATGCCAGCGCATAGAAAGGAAAGCATTTAATTTAAATGTGAGTGTGTATATGTATGCCTGTGCGTGTGTGTGCATGGATATATCTGTTAATTAGGATAGAGATTTGGTAGGCTATTGAGTTAGCTGCTAATTTAAGGAATTTTGAAAATAGATTGTCTGCTGAGGGAGAGCAGGGTTTTAATCTGTTAAGTAGCAGTTTCATGTAAGCAGTAGAGACAGATTTGAGAGAAAAAGTGGGTATGTTGCCTGGGGGGGAGAGGAGGTGTAAGGCTAGGGAGTTAACTCTTTTGGGTTAGTTTGTTAATACAGTCAATGAAGTAGGTATTAAACTCTGTGGTGATTTCTTGGGGAGAATTATTTGGGCATGGACTTGGTATACTGGGAGAGCTAGGGTTTGGGAGCCTATTAGTAGTTTTCCAGAATTCTTTTGGATTATTGTGATGGTTGGTTTGAGGCTTTAGAAAGTAGTTTTTATCCTCTTTGACTTGTATTTTTGGTGAGGTTACAAAGGTGTTTGTAGGCTTGAAAATTATTATGGGATTTAGATTTTAACCAGTTTTTCCAAGCAATATCCCTATTGTGCATAAGGACTCAGGTGGAATAAGAAACCCTAGGAACTTGGTGAGCTTTAACTCTTTTTCCCTGAGTGGAGCTAGGGAATTGAGAGTATTTAGGAATATATGGTTACATTTCTGAATGGCATCCTTTAGTGGTAGGCTAAGTAGGAAGGACCGATTTATGGAGGCACATATATTGTTAAATTCATCTGGGTTCAAATTGGTGAGGCTATGGCATTCTTTAACCTTATGTTGCCTGGTAAGCTGTTGGGACAGCCTTTGGACATAGGTTGGGAGGTGGTCATTGATGGAATCTGGGAGAGTTGTAGGGTTGTGATAGAAGCTGGGATTGGATACTAGGATCCAGTCAAGGATGGAACCAGTCATGGTGGAGTTGTTGTACTGGGAAACAGAGGAAATTTGTTTAGTGTAGCAATGGAGGTTTATACTTGAAGTATGAAAGTCAGAAATCAAGGTATGCCAGTCAATATTGACATCCCCTAGGATTATAGTTTCTTTTAAGATATAGTTGGGATTCCAAGAGAAAATGTTTTCATGTTTGGAAATGTAGTTCTCTTGAGGGATATAGATACCAGTAATACATAGTTTTATGGTCGTTGAGTTTACAGTAAGCAAATGCGAGTTCAGCTGGGTGAAAGTCAGGGAGTGGTACAGAGAGTTGGGAGATGTTAAGTTGGTTTGAGTAAAGTATTGCTATGCCACTAGCTTTTTAGTATATTCTATCTGAGTGGATAGCCAGGTGGAAGAATTTCAATGTCTGTGGTGTGAGGTTTTAGCAAAGTTTGTGAGAATAAGTACATCAGGTGAGTATTGAGTAATCCATGCATGAAATTCACAGATATTGTTTAGAAGGCTACAAATGTTTATGGAGATGATGGTTATGCTGTTAGTGGATGGTATAGAAGTAGAGATAGTAAGGGGTAGGTGGGTAGGGAGAAGGTTGGGAGAAGTACTGGGGATGGGGATAGGGTGAATATCTTCACATAAGAATAAGTTATTGGGGAAAATTAGTGATAAAGGAAAATTGTGTTTATAATTAAGGTGATAAAGCTTTGTTTTGTGAGGGTGGGTTGGTGTTAAGAGGCTTATATTGGTGCATGAGAATGTAAGATGGGTTAACTAAGAAGGGTGCAATTAGACCTGGAATGGTTAATCAGTGTTAAGAGGATGGGTGAGTGTGGGTGGCAGATTAATGGGTAAGATAGTTGTAGAGTAGCTGGTGAGAATGTAGATTGGTAGGAGGAAAAGAGTAAGGGGATTGATAGAAATCATGGTTGGGATGGAGGAAGTGGAGATGTGATGGATATAGAGTTAGAGATGATGGCAGGCAAGGGTTGACAAGAAAAATAAAAGATTTTTTGGCTGCCTAAGGGTTAGTCTAAGAAAGATAAACAGAAAGAAAAGACAAGGAGGGGAGGTAGAAGTGGAAGACTGATGGAGAAGTGTAGAAGGGAGAAATTGCAGTGAAGAGAGTGGTAAGAATAAGATTGGATGTGTGTATATTTGTGAGTAAATGAGTGTTGAGGGAGGGAAAAAGAGTTAGCTAATGTGGGGAAAACAGGTGCAGAGAACTAGAAAGTTAGTTTGTGTTGATTGGTATGATGGATAGGAAGGGGGGGGGGGGTCTATAGAGTAGGTGATGTATTGTGACAGTATAAATGTAGAGATGGTGGTAGTGGGCAGGAATTGGATGTAGAGTAGGGGAGTGAAGTGAAGACCAAGTGTAGCAAGGAATGAATGGAGCAGGGTCCAACCATCCTGGCTGCGAACCACCAAAAACAATCACTGAGGAGTGGATATAGGCATTGTCATTGATAAGGTACCAGATGTTGTATCTGAAAGAGTAAGGGAAAAGAAAAAAGAGTACAAAATAGAAGAGGAGACAGCTAGGGGAAAAGGGATAGTGAGTGTCAGAGGTACTATGCAGATAGGATAGGTAGGGATGAAGGAGGGGAGAAATTATAGAGTGGAGCTGAGCACAGATAGTAATAGTTAGAGAAACAGGTGGACAAATGGGTGTCTAAAGCTGGGAGTGACTAGCAATGTCATTGAAGGGATGGACAGATGTATATGTTATGAGAATATGCAGGTCATGCAGAGAATACAACGATAATTTAGGTGACAAAAATGGGGAGACAGATGGTGGAGTGACTAAATGCTAACCCTTGGCAGTGTGCACATTAAAGAAATAATTTTGCAGATACTATTATTACAACAGGATATAATAAGTATATATACTTTAACTCTGTTGAGTGCAGGGGTCCTATTAGTGTTGTAGCTGAGGGTTTCAGTCATTCAAGCTGTAGACGGAGTTGTTTTTGTGACTCAGTCTGCCTTGGGTGACAATGGGGTAATGATATTGTGCACACTTACTCATAATTTTTGTGCAGGACATCATTAGATGTAGTGCTTGGAAATAAACTCAAAAATGCACATCAAAGTACCAAAGACTTACTACAAATTTATTATAGCAGTGTCATGGCCAGTTAGGGTGATTCCAGAGAAGGGGAGCTGGAAAGGTAGACAAAGAGTTATAAAAAAACAAGAAAGCAGTAATCGAGCTGGATATTGTGGGGTTAGTTTGAGTGAAAAGCAGTCATGGGTCACTGGTGAGGTGCAAGGGGACAAGTGTGCAAAGGGACGGCCTGTGGCTTCATTTACTTAGGGCTCCATTTAACCTAAGGTCGGCCTTTTAATTACAGTCAGAGGTATATATAGAGCAGGCACATGCTGAGGCAGTCTATGGATGAAAGTGACTGATTCCATCTATTGTTTAATCACAGATAATTGTCATTGTTAAATAATGGATCTGTTCCTGCTCTAAACCAAACTGAAAATATTACTTTTTTCCCCTAACACCCATCCTAAGCTACCTCATACCCCAAATCTCACTTTTTTGAACATCTCATTTAATTTTTTCTTCTCCTATTTCTTCCTAATTCTTCTTTTACAACTTGCCTATATAACATCTTCATATGTTAAAATAACCTATTCTTTCAAATATCAAACCTCTTATTTACAGATTTACTTATTTCTTCATACATATGCTTTGTGCAGCAATAAGGAAATTGAAGTCAGGAAAAACAGCAGGTTCAGAGGAGGCCACAGCAGATATGATCAAGATGTTGGGTGAGATGGGGGATGAAGTAGACCCATATATATATATATATATATATATATATATATATATATATATATATATATATATATATATATATCTACAGTGGATATAAAAAGTGTACACACTCCTGTTAAAATGCCATGTTTTTGTAATATAAAAAAATGAGACAATAAATCATTTCAAAACTTCTCACCTTTAATGTGACCTATAACCTGTACAATTCAATTGAAAAGCAAACAAATCTGTTAGGGGAAAAAATATAAAAAATAAAAAACATACAATAAGCCGGTTGCATAAGTGTGCACATCTTTAAACTAATACTTTGTTGAAGCACCTTTTGATATAATTACAGCATTCAGTCATCCTGGGTAACAGTCTATCAGCATGGCACATCCAGACTTGACAATATTTGCTGACTCTTCTTTTCAAAAGCACTCCAAATCTGTCAAATTGTATAGTCATCTCTTGTCTTGTGCACAGC
This sequence comes from Protopterus annectens, assembly GCF_019279795.1. NCBI lineage: Eukaryota > Metazoa > Chordata > Ceratodontiformes > Protopteridae > Protopterus > Protopterus annectens. The sequence continues at coordinate 1,112,153,813 of NC_056744.1, read as the reverse complement.
CCTCTTCAAGTCACCCAACATATTTTCTATTGGATTTAGGTCTGGGCTCTGGTTGTCCCATTCCAAAACTTTAATTTTCTTCTGGTGAAGCCATTCTTTTGTTGATTTGGATGTATGCTTGGGGGTCATTGTTGTGTTGAATGGTGAAATTTGTCTTCATTTTCAGCTTTCTAGCAGACACCTGAAGGTTTTGGGCCAAAAGTGACTCATATTTGGAAATGTTCATAATTCCCACCACCTTGACTAAAGCTCCAGTTCCAGCTGAAGAAATGCAACCCCCAAAGCATGATACTGCCACCATCATGCTTCACCATGGGGATGGTGTCCTTTTGGTGATGCGAAGTGTTGTTTTTGCACTAAACATACCTTATGGAATTGTGGCCAAAAAGTTCAGCCTTGGTCTCATCAGGCACTAACACATTTTCCCACATGTTTGTGGGAGATTTGATGTGTTGTTTTGGAAATTTTAGCCAGGCCTGGATGTTTTTCTGTGTAAGAAAAGGCTTCTATCTTGCAACCCTACCCCATAGCCCAGACATATAGAGAATATGGGAGACTGTAGTACACAATCAGTACTTGACAGAAATTCCTGCAGCTCCTTCAGTGTTGCTGTAAGTCTCTTGGCAGCCTCTCTTGTCTTTTCATCAATTTTGGAGGGATGCCCAGTTCTTTGCAGTATCACTGTTGTCCCATATTTTCTCCACTTTTTCATGACTGTCTTCACTTGTTCCATGGTATATCCAATGCTGTGGAAACTTTTTTGTATCCTTCTCCTGACTGATACCTTTTAACAATGAGATCCCTTTGATGCTTTGCAAACTCTCTATGAACCATGGCTTTTGCTGTAGCAGGCAACTGAGTAAATGTCAGGAAAATCCTACTAGGATAGCTGAAGTTTATTTGGGGTTAATCAGTTTCTTTAATTGATGGCAGGTGTGTACCCAAGAAGACTGGATGCTGTAATTAATTCAAAAGGTGCTTCAATGAAGTATTCGTTTAAGGGTGTGCACACTTATGCAACCAATTTATTGTATGTTTTTTGTTTTGTATATTTTTCCCCTTGTGATTCCCGTGCACTGGCCCAGCAATCAAGGAGCCTCAATCCTCACCACTAACACCAGTGAGGGGTGTCAATATAGGGAAATGATAACAAATACACACACAGTAAAATACAATTTCCCTAAAGAGCACACAGAGATCACAGTCAGTCTGGGGCTGGTTTCTCCCTTTCCCTCCAGGTCCCCAATAAGACTGCCCACTGGCAGAGCTATAGGGTCCAGATCTCAGTCTAGTGGGCAAGATAAAACCTTCAGCACCCTCTTTGTCCAACCAGTACTTCATGTCCCTGCCCAAGTAGCTGACACACACACACACACACACACACACACACACACACACAAACACACACACACACACACACACACACACACACACACACACACACACACACACACACACACACACACACACACACACACTCTTTGAGATACGAGTTATATACAACCACACAGATACTCCTGGGAAAGGCTGGCACAGGTTCTCTAGCTGTGCCCCATTTACCCAGACTACACAGTAGAAATCACTGCCACCACCCAGCTAATATTTTTCAGCTACTCAAAGGCCCTTATTAAAGGGTGTCCAATTATTACTGTGCAATATTATTATCCAAATGGTAAGTGTGACTGAACAGCAAAGCTTATTTGGAGTGACTTGGTACACTATCATTTTATACATGCAATGTACTCTTAGAGCTTAAATTATATCTACACAAAACAGCCACAGTTGAAAGGTTTAAAAATATTTATTAATAAATAATAAAAACACAACACAATACTTCTTACTACACAGTGCTAGTCAAAACTTCAGAGATTACAGAGAAATACTTAAAGTAATACTGTAGAAAAGTTCTGACATCAACACAGAAAAACACTTAGTCTAATCTTCCTAATTCCTAGCTATTTCTAAGAGAAAACACAGTTCTAAAATTCTATTACATCTAGACACAGGCAGAGATCTGGTGAATTGGATGTTCTCAAGACAAATGCTCTCCTGCTCTCATTCTTTTTGTCCTTAAATTGATAATACAGCCCCACTGATTCATTTCAGATTACACCATTTCTTTCTGGTTCCCCTTTATAATCTTGAAATACTGAAATCTCGAATTTCAGTATCCCGAGACCATAAAGGTGAATTTTCAGAACAGTGAAAGTGCATAATTGTGAATTTGAATATCTCAAATTCGCAGTTATGCTTCTTTACGTGCGGTGGTTTGTGTGGATGGTGTACAGTGTCATGTGTGGATTTGGGTGCAATTTAACATAAGTGAGTGTTATGTAAGGGTTTTGGGTGGGAGTTTGAATGTATGTGAGTGTGTTTGTAAGTTGTACATGTGGGTTAGGGAAAGCAGGTGAGTGTATGAGTGTGTAAGTGTTGGATGTCTTGCTGTTTGTATATGTGTGGTGTGTGTGTGTGTGTGTGTGTGTGTGTGTGTGTGTGTGTGTGTGTGTGTGTGTGTGTGTGTGTGTGTGTGTGTGTCTCACAAGATTTCATTAATTATTGTTTTCCCTCACTGCTTTTATACATATAGGTTATCTGATATAATAAGTAACACCAGTTACTTTCCAATTCACTAGCTATTATTATAACATTGAATTGCTTGCTCTTTTCCAACATTTTTGTATGCAGAATACACTATTTAGCACTTTTACATTGAATGCAAGATGCCATATTTAAACCTTTCATTCAATACTGGTAAATCCTTTGTTGCACCTTTTATCTATTTGTGTTTATTGTCTTTTGTTGCTTAAGATTCTGTCATTATCAGGGAGGTATTATTCTATTTCAAAATCATACCCAATGCCAAACTAATAGAAAAACAAGCATTTGTCAAAATGGGCCTTCTTCAATAAAATCATCTCATTCCTATAATCTAAGCAATATCTTACCCATATTACTACTCTATAAACCACTTCAGTACAGTCAAATTTGTTTCAATATCAGTACCTTACTGAAGTCTTCATAGGCTATAGTGACTTCTTCCAGTTTGGTACTGTTACTATGTAAAGAAAGAACTTTCCAAAGACATGAGTGGTCCTCCCCAGAGAAAAACATTAACAACAGTAACATTTCTGACAAGTTCAGTCAATAAAATCTCTCCTGGTAGGAGATTGTTTTGTAAACCTTGCATTCACAGTTGTAAGCATGCTTCTAACTTTCTTAAATTCTTTAGTGGGAATAACCTTGGCATTTATTGTTTCCTTCTAATCTCCTGCAACTCTTTGGAGTAAGTAACTAGTTGATAGTGGTGTTGAGTCATAAACTGATCATGCTCTGTCTGATATAAATGGATCTGGAGTGGAGGGCTAAATTCCCCCCGCCCCAGTAACATTACCATCACCCTTACCCTTACCTGAATGCAATGCTGCTGTACTTAGCAAAGTTACTGATTTTGTTTTTCTCTTCATTCTCTTCTTGCGTAGTTATACTAACTGGCACCCTCACCCAGTGTAGAATTCATTAATTCACTAACTCCTCACAGTTATGTCTTTGAAGTTTGTCAGCCTTTACAGTTTCTAGTAGCAAAAATGCATTGTGTTAAGAAAATAAAGAAAAGGGAATGGCATCTTCAAAAAGTAAGGAAAATCAGGATATCAAATAAAAGAATGGTTAAAAATGCTGAAAAATGAAAGGTAGAAATGGAGATAAAATATAATAGGGTACAAAAATATGATACAAATGAATAGAGATAAAATAAAGATATACAGAAAAGATACCTGGCAGGCATTATAAAAGAAAGGGGGAAAGGAAAACTAGTGTGCATAAAAATTCTGTGGACTATGTACCCTTGTAGTATGTTCCTACAATTTTTCCTGCAATTCTGACACTTAATTATTATTTTTTTTTATTTGGAATAATCAGATCCCTATTAATACTACAAATACTCTTGCTGGGACATCCCTTGTTTTTTTCTTCTAGTTCTGATATTTAATTATGTATTCTATTACATATTATAAATTCTGTCCTTTCACTGCTGCTGTACATTTCAGACTCGATTTCCACGTACATTTACCCTAGGTACAAACCTTTTTCTTCAGCAATGTTTTAGTATTGTTACATCCCAGTCTAGTTTATAATACTAAGCAATATCAACTTTATTTTAGTTGCACATCTGTACATTGGCATCCTTCTTTTAAAATTGTTCTGTTAATACTTTTGTTTGTTATAATTTTCACATGAAACTGATCATTTGTGGGGTAAGAAAGAATGGTTATAGTTCCTTTGTCTTCTTACTTACATAGCTATCTGTTCTTCTCCATCTCAGATATGCTGTTAAGATAACCTAAGTAATTGTAAGTAGCATGCAAATATTGATAGAGTTAATAATGAAATGGAAAAAATTGAAACCATGCTTTATGCAATCAATGCAAAAATCACTGCAGTGATAGAATAACTTATACATTAATAGATACTATTTACAAGACATACATAAAGTTGTAAGACAAAGAGCAGGAAATTATTTATGTAATAAAGCACTTACTACAGACAGAATCAAAAATTAAAGACGTTCATAAATGCTCTGATACTGATTAGAAACAGAAATGCTGCAAGGCATTTAAGTGAAAAGATATCCTGAAGAAAATGTCAGCATGGAAAAAAGGCTTGTTTTTTATTGAAGGAAGAAATGAGTTCAGGCCTGACAAAATTATAGGTAAAAGTCATCTTCAAAAAAGAGATGCTTGAGAGGAAATAAGAATCACATGCAAATACGTAGAGTAAAATGAAAAAAAGGGCAGGAGAAGGGCAAGGCTATTCATAAACTGGCGCACAGCTGCAGACATGCATTCCACAAGGCTACTGTGTTTGGCATACTGGCTATCATTACTGTAAGTGTTAGACCTTGTGCTAATGACAAGAGGCATGTTGAATAATAGCAATGCTTTTACCTGGTGCATGTAGGTATATAGTACACAATGGCATGCTAGGTGAACTGGCAGTACAGACTTAATCGATGTGTGTCATGATAGCACTACACAGAACAGTGGGAACAGCTACTTAGTAAAGAATGATATGTCTGACATGACTTATTTAATAGCTGTTCCCTGCTGTCATGCTACACAGTGATTCGTAAAACATTTCCATTCCTTGTGCATAACAGTTGGCTAGTGTCATTGCCATCATACAAAAATAAGTTGATTTAGTACCGTCAAAACAGCCATTCCTGAAAGCTCAGCTGTGGCACAGTACTGGGTTGGGACAACTGTGGTTGTGATAGCAGGTTTATACTATCCAAATATGTGCTTGACCTTCACACTCCCAAAGTGTATGGAGAAAACCCTACAATTTCAAGAAAGATGCCAGCCCAGTGGATGAGTGGAAGTATCTTAGTCAGGTTTACAGATTATAGCAAAAGAACAGTAGATATGTTGTGTTCCACTAGAACTTCATTAACACATAACCATTCAGAAAAAAAAATCAAACAACTTAGCTATATATTCATCATGTGATATAGCTACAATTAGGATGAAATGTTGTCAGTAAGCAAATTAAATTAATAAGTACATAAATAAATAAATAAAGGATAAAAAAATGTTCAAAAATATCATAAAAACAATTTGGACCATTCACCTTCTATTAATAAATAGATGAATTATGAGTGCATTCTATATGTAGTAATTAATAGTTTAGAACTGTATGCACTAAGCAAAATGAAAAATAATAAACAAAGTTAAAAAATACAATCTGAAATATGGGGAGAATCGGTTATTTGGGACAAACTTTTATATGATGAAGCACTGTGCTACTTATCTGACTATACCTTTTATAAGAAATTACTCCATGACCCTACTGTTACATTCAAATAACATACTGGTAATACTCTTTATTTCTGAGAAATTAAGTTATTGCTAAAACCCTTAAAAAGGTTAACAGCAGGAGATCCAAAACCACATTTTTTATCTTTTATACAAGGGGCATTAATCCAGAGAAAAGGTTCCAGTTTACCCATAGTGCCAGAAAGGTGATGACATCACCTGTTGGAATTTTTTTATTAAAAAAAAAAAAAGAATATGGGTTAACTAATAGATTATTCAAAACATCTTTCTGTAGAACATCTTCAAATTATGAATGACATTCATGCACAAGTGTTCACAAGTTGATTGTATTCAGTCACATAGATGTATTAATTTAGAAGTTTGTTTGATGTTTTGTTTTATTGACCCCTTCGAAAAGAATCATCTTGCAAGCACACACATGGGTAATTAATAACTGTTGTCTGACAATTGAATTGGTGGTATGTTTCATTCTATTCGAGTTGTGTTTTTTGTTTTGTCTGTCAGAGAAGTGCATTTGTAGTTCTTTATTGTTTGTGCAGTTGCTCAATTTTCATTATGGCGAACTTTTTCTGCTGATAGGGAACTGAGGAAATCTGAAAAAAGAAAATATGGAGATAGTCTAAAGGCATCTGCAGATTTGCACTTTGGCTTTCATGAAATGGAAAAAATATTTACTCATACCCAGAGTTTATACTGGCAATATTGTGTTTACAGAAAATATTCAGCAAACTGCTCCTTGTGGGCTGTTTCTTACTAAAACAAGCACATAGTCTCATCAGAGAACAGTCCCAGCATAAATGGCATGAGCAAATTGAAAAGGCTGATAGCAATTTATGCAGCTTATTTTGGATTATGTTGAACTTTTTGCAGTTGAATTGTAGCATTTTTTATTTTGCCGGTCACAGAAGTGCATTTGAAGTGGTTTTAACTGTGATAGAAAAATGTTTTTCAAAGATGTATAGAACAGCTTGTGTATACAAATTCCAACCTAGATTTCATTGACTCTGGCAATATCAACCAAAATCCATTGAGATCAGTATTTCAGTGATCTCAATTCAATTATTTGTGCATCAACAGCTTTTAGTTAACATTCTGTGAGTTAATTAAAATCTGTTCAACAACAGTGAATGCAGCTGTAAAAGGATATATCTACATTCAAAATAATCTGTATTTGCTGAAACAAAACACAAAATAGCTATTTGCTGTCACAAGTCAGTCTTAATGAGAAAAGAGTTCATACAGTTAGTTCTAAACACAGATCCTACACAGGCTTTTGGCAAGAAATGCTGAGACTTAATAAAAAGGCTGGATTTAGACTAGATACAGATATAGAGTGCAATATTATGTCTGAAGAAACATTTCAGTCATTAAGAGTAAAAGGACCAGAAAAGGGAAAAAAAAAATATATATATATATAGACACACACACGCATACACACACACACACACACACACACACACACACACACACACACACACACACACACAAATACACAGGGACACTGTAATTCAAAGCTTTCTTCTCCCATGCTTTGTATTATTGTACTGTACAAGTGTGGGGATGTACATGCAAAACACATGTGCATTAAACAGGGTGAGAAGGCAGAAGAACATTAAAGTGCTGTTATGCAAGAAATGTATTTAAAAAAGGTAATCAACTTCTTTCTTAAAGTACACCATTCTATAACAGTAGTAATCTACTCCTGGGTGTGGGTATCATAGGATTTAAGCATACTTGTCTTTGTTTGATTACTTGGGGTTCATCCACATGATCAAACCACACTAACCATGGGTAAATTCTGTGATACCCAGACCCAGTCATGGATTATTGCAAAATATGTCTTTCTTTCTCTCAAACAACAGGATCAAGAGAATTCCTAACTAATTATACTAAGAGTCTGGAGAGTTTCAGATATAGGTAATTCAAGTAACTGCTTATGCGGTTGGACTGTTGTTAGCCTCCAGATGTAGGAACTGATGAAATAATGTTTATCAAAATAGCTCATTTGTTTGGTATCTGTGGAGAAGGACACAAGCTTGCATGCAGTTGTATAGATTATAGAAAGATAAACATTAGCAACACCCAAGCAATGTCAGTCCCATATATATATATATATATATATATATATATATATATATATATATATATATATATATATATATATATATGTGTGTGTGTGTGTGTGTGTGTGTGTGTGTGTGTGTGTATTTATGAGTCCCTATCAATTGATCAAGTTCTTCTCAGAAACTCAAAATTCACATGGTTGAGATTATATGATCACGTTTTTGAAAACCTGAAGCTTTTGAATGGAAAGTGCAGTATAGTGCGGATTGGGAAATGTACTATTTTCCTCACCGTAGAGTGATCTCTGAGTTAGTATATATAATTTGCAGGGGATGTGCCCTCCCTGCAAAAATGTAAAAAAGGTAGATTTTTGTTGTTTTTTTTTCTGATGTTCAAGGTTTTGGAAACTCGATCATATGGTCTCAAGCATATGAATTTCAAGTTTCTGAAAACTCGATCATCTATATATATATATATATATATATATATATATATATATATATATATATATATATATATATATATGTAAATATATATAGCTATAGATGTATAGACAATGAAACAGTACGAAGGAATGTAGTTTATCAACCTTAACTCTAACAAATGCCATCTTTAAGGAAGCCCAAAAGAGAACAAAAAACCAGTAAAACAAACCAGGACGAGCCAAATCAACTGTAGAACACTGGTTTAATAATGCTAGTTAAAATTATAACACACCAAAAGAGTACTTAGCGCTTTCACCCATAGAATACAATGGGCATTATCAGAGTACAAACACTATCACAGCAAATTCCATTTAAATAGAAGCAGCAATTAGTAGTTAATTAATTAATCAAACCATAACTAATACAAAACAATTGTAATTAACTTGATTTAGCATTCATTTATATGTACAAAACTCATTGTAGTCCCTAAAGAAAGTTGCTTAAAAGGACTGTCTGTATCAATGGTTGTATTGTAAGACAAAAATATGTATGTATATAGTATATATAACAAATACATATGATAAATAACTCTATGAAGTAATTAAAAAATAATTAAAAAACGTTGGCACAATTATTAAAATATTAAAATTAATAATGTAAAAATATACAAATAATTTTAGTTTAAAATGGGCCTTAAATACTTATGATAAATAAATAAAATGTAATTAAATAAATTGTGATTTATATTTGAGTATACTAGCTATAGAAATGTAGTTGTTGATACCTGGGTGAATATTTGCATTAAGTCTTAGTTGCCATAGACATTCTTTAACTTCTAATAATGTCTTTTCATCCCCTCCTTTGTTGTTGTTGTAGGATATTCTATCTATCACAAAGAATAGGAACCTTTTAAAATTGTTGCATCTTGTGCTGCGTGTATAAAGTGCACTAGTGTTTTTTTTCTTTTTGATATCCCTAACATGTTCTCCTATTCGGTCTTTAAGCTTTCTAACAGTTTTCCCTACGTAATATGCTGGGCATGTTGAACAGGTAGCAAGATATACTACCATTTTAGTATTGCAGTTGCAATATCCCGGGCATCTAATAGTTTTTCGAAAGTTACAAACTACTACGTATGGACCGTCATTAATATATTTACATGTATGACATGTACCACATTTGCCCATCTTGGACTTTAGGTAGATATTCTTACTATGTGTTGCTTCAAAATACTCCTTTAAATTCATGCCTCTACTATAGATAATTTTAGGCCATAAACCCAGAATATCAATACATTCATCATTATTCATAAATACACTAGCCCAACTTCCTCGTACAGCATTAACTATTTTCATAGATATATCATTAAAGGGAATAACTAAAGCATCATTTCCAATTATTGGTCTATTCTCACAAGTAGCATTTGTAATACCAAACTTAATAATCGGTTGATAGATGTGCTGTCTTTTAATCCGTATCTCAGCACTTGTTTTGTCAATCAATTCCTTTGGGTATCCTCTGTCTAAAAACATACAAGACAATATTTCTATTTCATCACAAAAAACCCTGTCATCACTGATCATTCTTGAGAGCCTAACCATTTGTCCTTTGATTAAATTCTTCTTTTGATGGTAAGGGTGACAACTATCAAAGTGTAAAAAAGAATTAGAATGTGTTTTTTTCGAAAAATGTTGGATTCTAACCTATCATTGTTTTTATACAATAGTATGTCTAGGTATTCACAGTAGTTGTCAACTATCTTACTAGTAAAACACAAAAAACTAGATGTAGTTTTAAGAAATGATTCAAATTCAACAAATCTTTCTCTGGTTCCTTTCCAAAAAATCAAGATGACGTCCAGGAACCTCAGATAGAGAACAACATCATCCCAAAAACAAGATGTAAACATCGTTTGTGTCTCCCACAAAGCTAACACAAGATTGGCATAAATAGGGGCACATCTTGCCCCCATCGCTACCCCTGTTTTTTGTCTAAAGTATTCACCATTTAAAAACATATAATTGTTTTTGAGTACTAATTCCATCAATTCCCTTAAAAGTTTACATTTATTGTTACTAAATGTACCAAATTTTAGTAGGCTTGCCTCAAACATTTCTAAACCCTGCTTGTGGGGTATTACAGTGTAAAGACTTACAATATCAATAGTGATCATAGAAAACTCAGGATTTGTTCCAGCAAGATTGATTCTTATTTTATCCAAACAATGCCAGGAATCTTTCACAATATGGTCCAAGTTAGTTAATACTTCTTTACACTGATGGTCAATAAAGGAAGCCATAGCCTCCGTTTTGGACCCTCTGGCAGAGACTATTGGTCTAAAAGGTGGATCATAGACATTTTTGTGAATTTTCGGAATACCAAAGATGGATGGAGTCATAGGATGTTCCACATTTAGAAAATTATATTCATCCTTAGTAATGACTCCATCCATCAGGTATTCATACAAGATCCAATCCAATTTAGTGTATGCTCTATGAATTTCATATTTTGACACCTTTTCGTAAGTGGTGTTGTCACTTAACATTATCGTCATTTTGTTAAAATAATCATCTTTATTCATAACAACCACACCCCCACCCTTATCGGGCTTCATAACCCTGTATTTATCTGTTGTTGTTAGTTCTTTCAAACAAAATCTTTCAACTGTATTTAAATTGTAAGATATAGTTCTTTCATTTTTCACAATTCTACGTATCTGAGTATCACATAACCTCTCAAATACTTGAATGATGGGGTTCTGGGGGGGTATGAATGTGCTTTGTCTTTTTAAAGTAAAATAGTGGTTGTCATTTTGCATGCTTTTGTTCTTAAAAAACATCCTTAAATTAAGTTTTCTAGTAAAAAGGTTTAAGTTAATAAGAATTTTACCAATATCTAATCTAAATTTAGGAACAAATTTAAAACCCTTTTTAAAAAGGTTTAAATAACTTACATCAAACTTAAAATCAGTAAAATTGTACACACTAAAACCTCCATCAGCCAAAATGGAACATTCACATCCATTTACATTATTACATGTCTCATTTGTATCATCATCAAAAAAGGAAAATTCTTCAGAGCTTTGTACACAATAATTATTCCGGATGTCATGGTTTAAATCAGAACCAGTAATAACCCCTGTTGAGCACCCTAATGTGACATTACATTCAGCCTGTATACATGTAATATCATCCTCAACTACCGATACCATGAGTTGGTCCTGTGATTTTTGTTCAGGTATTGGTGGTTCTGCTGTTGACCCCCATAGCGGTCCCTTAACCACTCTGATGTCCTCAGAATCGGTTCTTCTAAAAAAGCCCCCTCCACATTTTCATACACAGCCTCATTTAGTGCACCTTTGTGTAGTGCATTAGAATTAGTGTGATGTGTGTTACAAGTGTCATTATCCACTGTGTCCACCCCATCAGGTTTAGATATACGTTTCATATTTTTGAAATCCTTAAAATGTGAATAAGCTCTCTTATACCTATAATCATTAGTGTCCCTAGTAAGCTTGTGATTTTTAGCTTCCAACCCTTTTAAAATAAACTTATCATTATCCTTTAAAATCTTATCAAAACGATTTCTGTTAAAATCAAATAAAAGGTCTTTTCGAATACTTTTATCAAGTTTGGTTAAATGCTCATTCAAAACAGACAGTTTGTTGTTGTTATTACATATAATGAGTTTCATAAGCTCAATACCTGTTCTGTCGAACAGATGTATTAGTTCGTTGAATAGTTCAGTCCCTTCAGTAAAACCAAAAGGTAATTTGAACAACCGAAGACCTTTCGGAACCTGTCCCAATTCCATCGACCTTTCCAAAAACGCGTTGTCCATTTGTAGGGATTTAAATGTTTTAAGTGCTCTTTCAAACTGCGTGAACTGTGCATTGAGGCTATCAAATTCAGTAGTATTAATAGGAAATGTGGTGCTTAATGTTGGTGCTGCCAAAATGTCTTTAAGTTCCTTCGTCATACCATTTCCTTATAAAACTCCTCTACTAATCCCATCCCTAGTGTTCGGTGCAGCGTTAGATGTGGGGGCTCCACGTTGAACAGTTCCTATAACCCCTCCTCCTGTTGCATTGACCGAACCATTACTAGTTGACGGACGTATCGGACTACTTCCTGGTGTAGAGTGTAGCGTAAACAATTGTTCCTGGGATTCGGTAACTGTAGCATAAGTAGCAGCTGGGCTAGTGATACCTTTATCACTTAAGGCTCGTAGCAATCTTTGGGAAATCTCCAAATGCTGCTTCATTAAATCTTCCATAGTAGCACAAAGCCCAAAAAGCACAAATAGAAATAAAACTAAAAACAGGTTTGAACTGTAAAAGTAGTTATACGCAGAACAGCCAGATAATCCGACAGTGAAATGGAACGCCTCACATCCACATGTAGAAATCCAAAAGAGAACAAAAAACCAGTAAAACAAACCAGGACGAGCCAAATCAACTGTAAAACAATGGTTTAATAATGCTAGTTAAAATTATAACACACCAAAAGAGTACTTAGTGCTTTCACCCATAGAATACAATGGGCATCATCAGAGTACAAACACTATCACAGCAAATTCCATTTAAATAGAAGCAGCAATTAGTAGTTAATTAATTAATCAAACCATAACTAATACAAAACAATTGTAATTAACTTGATTTAGCATTCATTTATATGTACAAAACTCATTGTAGTCCCTAAAGAAAGTTGCTTAAAAGGACTGTCTGTATCAATGGTTGTATTGTAAGACAAAAATATGTATGTATATAGTATATATAACAAATACATATGATAAATAACTATATGAAGTAATTAAAAAATAATTAAAAAACTTTGGCACAATTATTAAAATATTAAAATTAATAATGTAAAAATATACAAATAATTTTAGTTTAAAATGGGCCATTAAATACTTATGATAAATAAATAAAATGTAATTAAATAAATTGTGATTTATATTTGAGTATACTAGCTATAGAAATGTAGTCGTTGACACCTGGGTGAATATTTGCATTAAGTCTTAGTTGCCATAGACATTCTTTAACTTCTAATAATGTCTTTTCATCCCCTCCTTTGTTGTTGTTGTAGGGTATTCTATCTATCACAAAGAATAGGAACCTTTTAAAATTGTCGCATCTTGTGCTGTGTGTATAAAGTGCACTAGTGTCTTTTTTCTTTTTTCCTATTCTTTGTGATAGCTAGAACCTTCCATCTCCAAAATGAGGAACACTAGCCATCATAATGTGGAACAAATGGGCAAAATGTGGAACACATACTAATGGCTTACTAACAACTTCAAATAGGAAGGTCATAGGATGGTTAAAATATGCTGGTATTACTTATAAAGAAGACCTTTTAATGAATTAATATGATTAATTTCTATTTACCATGGATTTCACTTGAAAAAATTTGTAACACTGAATGTGTGACAGAGTCTTTCAATGTCGAACATTGAGGAACTTTGAGGAACATGAACTTTTTAAGACCCCAAATGAAGTACGTTCCTCGTAATGAGGTACACTTGAGAGGTATGAGTAAACCTCCCTCACTACATACTGTCTCCTGCTCATTTTCCTGGATCTTAGCAGAGCTTGTAGTCCTAGCTTGCATTCCAGAAGTCTTTTATTTGTACATCAAGAGGAATTGGTTTATTTATCTTGTGAAAGGAGGTGTTTGCCTGGTCTATCTGCGTTATGAAATACACAAAATGACTCAAAGTGTAGTCATTTTTTGACCAGAGGGCTCATTATTTAGTTTTTTTGTTTTTTGTTTTTTTTTTCTGTGCTGCTAAAATGTTTGCATGTTTTGTGGGGTAGAAGTACCCTGTACAGAAGCAAACACCTAGAAAACAATTTTGTTCTCTGTAGAGTCATCCTTAAAACTGTAAGCTGTAAGGCAGCAGTATAGTGCAAATATCTTATGCAATAACAAGCTTAGACCAGCTAGCTGGGTGGTGATGATGCCACAGTACGAGCAAAAAATGATTCATTTCAACAACTGGTTGTCTTTCTGGTGTCATTCTAAGGAATCCAGTACTTGTCATCTTGGGAGGACATGGTCAACAAACAATGTTGCTTTGTCAAGGATGGTCTGCACATTTCCACTGTAGGCTTTTGATTACTGAATAAGGCTTTGTCCACCTCATAGTACCTTTTTCTAGGTAAGGCCAGATTGACAAACCCCCTGATGTAGCAAAATCAGCTCAAAGGAACCTGAAGGTGTTACCAGGAGCCTAAATCCAAAACTTCACACCCTACAAACCATCCTCACACTCGAGAATATACATATCTGTGCAGTTACTGAGACATGGTTTAAAGCAGCTGAAAGTACCCCAGCAGTTCAAGGTTTCAGTACCTTCCACACTATTAAACTAGTAGCTGCACAGACATTGGATAAAGGTGTAGGTGCCTCAGTATATACATCAATAACAAGCATAACACTACAATGGTTAAACAGAATGATATGCTGGAGTTCCTCCATGTATAGTTCACCAGAGACAAAATCCCTTAATATATCCTAGCCAGCTTCATATCCCAAGAATCTCACAATGCATATATGGACCTACTGGAGACATTTGCCATCCAACCTAACACTCACCAACCTAACACTCTACTCATGGGAGAAATTAATTACCTCTCTATAGATTGAGAATCCTACATGGCCTGAAATCTACAGGCACATTGGTTCCTGGACTTCATAAATACAAACAATCTTGACCAAATAGTGAATACACCCAATAGAGGCTCCAACATACTGGACCTTCTGCTCACAAATATGGAAGAATGCTGCAACCCCCTCCCCAATGTCTTGTTCTTCCTGCTAAGATCTAGCCATAAAGCTGTCCCCTTAAAAATCAAAATCAACTCCATAATCCCATTAAAACAAGTAACAAGAAGTATTCCAAGGCAAATTACCTGTTATTAAAGGATGGTTTGTCAAAATTCAGTGCTCTTCCAAACCCAGAGAACAAACCAGCCTTTGCTGAATTTATCTCAGAAACTCTCTACAGCCATTTCAATGGCTGCATGCAGTTTGCTGTACCTACCAGAAGTAAGCCCATAAATATCCACAGGAACAAGCTGCCCTGCTAGCATCCCAAAGTAAAAAGGATATATAACAAAAGGAAAAAATGTTATTGCAAAAACCAGGAAGGGTAATTCACATAAAAACAAAAACTCTGACATCAAAGTAAATAGGCAACTAAGAGGGCTAATTAGGTCAAATAAAGCCAGCTTTGAGGCTAATATATCTTCCCAGGTGAAAGATAACCACAAGGCCTTCTTCAGCTATGTTAGAAACCTCAAAGGCAGCACACATCACTGAGCCTGATGATACTTTAGCCCCTCTCATCCACAACTATCCCTCCAATCATACTTCTCAATCTTTTAGCCCAAGAAATTTGGACAAAGCTTGACATAATGGTGGTAGTGGTACAAAGGCCCAAAAATAGGCACAGATTTTTAAATATTGCTCTTACAAACTTAGAACATTGCTAGAATAACAGGGAATATATTAAAATGCATTTTCTAAAGGATATCAAGTTGGAAACTCAAATGTATGACGTTATTTACTAATTTCGTTCATCAGATCATTCCAGTGATTTGCCAGAAAACCAAAAATTTTATGAGGAACAGACTGAAACTCTGAGTCAAAAATCTGGGCAGTCTCTGAAAATCTGGACAGTTGAAAGGTATGCCCCCAATAACACCCCCAAACAGAATCCCACCAACTATAACTAGGGAGCATGTACTCGCTGCACTCACTAAAGCCAAGAACACTGCTTCAATGGGCCATGGTAACCTCCCAGGATGCCTTCTGAAGAGTCTAAAATATGACTTATGAGGACTCCTGGAGTTATTATATAGTCTTGAAATAGGATTTGTGCCACGTGAATAGGGGACCATGACAGTCATCCCCCTTCATAAGAGAGGACCTTCAACAGATACAGGAAACTATAGACTCATTAGTTTGAATAGTCTTATTTGCAAAGCCATAGAACTAATTATCATAAAAATTATCAGCAAGGACACAGGATTGCAAACTTGGTGCAGTCGTGGAGTTCCCCCAGGGTGAGAACACCCTTCATGAAGGTCTAATACAGAAAGCATATGGTGCCAAAGCCATTGGTTAAACTTATGACCAAGAACTGCATTATAGTACCTTTTGGGAAGTCTGCCACCCTAAGTAAGTACTTTATCAATATAACACCCATAAAAGTTGATTTACTAGTAAGGGATCTGAGCTCATGTGGATAGTAACCTAGCTTTCGATCAACATGTGTCCAAGGTAGTAAGAAAATCGTTCTATGTTGCTCAACCTATAAGCAAGGGCATGGCATCTAGGCCCAGCTATGTCATCATACCACTGTACTCAGCCCTTATTAGGCTCATTATAGAGTATAATGCTGGTATGTATCTGACCAGACAAATGCAGCAACTAAAACATCAGCAAAGGTTACTTACAAAAAGAATACAGTGAATAAACACAATGTCTTATGCCAATTGCCTCAAAGCCCTGTTTCTTTACTCAATACCATACAGACTTCTGAGAGATGATCATTACCTGGCATAAAAAACATCCCTGGACCCAATTTTGATGACTGTTTTGCACATCCACAAAACATACCGCATCAGAACTACTAGATTAAAAGACCTAAATTTTGGTTGCAACATAAACAGGACATGTTGAAGAGACAGATATATTTCTCAGAGAATTCCCATTCTCTGGAACAGGCTCCCCATCTATGTGAAGCAGAGTTCTTCCTTAACACTATTTAAGCGCAACTTGGACCTATGGATGTGTAATCAGAAATTCAACCATAGTCTGGGTCCTATGTCTCTTATGGACAGAGGCAACCAGTAAATCATCAGCTATAAATCAAATATAAATCAAATTTGTGGGTCGCATTTGGGTTTTGTGTAACTTATGAAACTATAAACAAGTTATGTGGAAAAGTGGGAAATGTACTGAAAGTTAGAACATTTATTTTTATTGCCACTGATTGATTAAAATGTAATTGTGTTTTCTGGTTGTTATAAGAAAATGTTACATAAATCAACTGCGCTGTGTAACTTGGTATTGAGATTTAGTGCTGCTCAGCCATATAGTTGCAGGTGCCAACTTAACACATTATGGCTTTGGTATTTTTGGTTGAATTTGTTTAGAATGTATTCCATTAAAAGATATCAGAATCAGAAACCAAATGAGTAAGTAAACTTACTAATATTAATATTTACATTGTCGCCTCACAGTTAGACGTTGCCCGTTCGATTCTCAGTTAGACCGTCTTCTGTGTGGCGACATGCATGAACGGGTGTTCCTTCACTGAAGGTTGTGCATTAGGCCCCGCAAGCCAGCACGTAAAATTCTACTGCCAATCATTAGCGGACCGGAGTTCCGCTGTGCCGACTCCTAACCAGGAAAAGCCGAAAGACACAAACAAACTTAAAAAAACAACATTATTTACTTAAAAAACAACATTAAATATCAATTTTAAAAAAAGTTTTCTTACTGTTTATGTTTCCTGCATGGCATGCTCATTGGGTTGCTACTTTCCAATCAATGAGATGCATGCACTCAGACCAAATCCAGGAACTAACTTACAAATTTCTAACTGCAACAGTAGTACTGTACGAATGAGCAAACTTAATAATTAAAGGGAGCCACCAGGAAATATGACCTGTCCCTTACAGTGTGTGTAATGCCCTAGTTAGGGAGGGCAATTTAATTAAGTCACTAACACAGACTCAAACCCTGCACCTTGATCACAGAAGGCATGAGTCTTAATCCAATAGTCTAAACCAACTGCCAACCCTTTTAATAAATCACTGATTCTGTTGATTCTACACATGAAGGTTTGGCAACTTCTGTTAAATTAATTAATTGTGTTGCACATGAACTAATGTGTTTTGATGAAGTCAGGAGAATAGTAACTCTGATGAAAGCATTTAACCAAAACTAATAACAGTTTCATGTGGTATGTCATACTGTATTGGCTATTTCAGATTATTTTTTAAAGTTTACCCGGTCCAATTCAGATACTCATCTTGCAGAGGTCAGAGCAATTAGTATGGCATTTGTGTTTTTTCATGGAAGTATGCTGTTAACAGAATAAACTTGCCTTAAAAAAGTATATTTTGATGTGGTATAATGTAAATGACAATAAAATGTTTTGGTTTTAAACAAAAATCCTCTGGAAGGTGTCATATAAAAGCCACACTGAGAAGAATGTGTACAGAAAATGGCAAAAAAGTGAATAATGAGTAGATGATAACAGGTATTATTAAAAGTGTGTTAACAGAATGGTGTGTATAGAAAGTTATAAGGAAGCAGAAATGATGTGATCATACAAACAGGAAGAACCATAGGGCTTGCTGCTCCTAAAGCCATATACCTCAGGTAGGACAGTAATGATTTTTTTTTAATTCAGAAATGGCAGAAATAGAACATAAAATGGAGCTGATATTAAGAAATGTTTTGTCTGTGACTTTGATCAAACGACTGAAAGAATTAATTTGACATATTCAAACGAAGAAGTGGAAAGTACTGCAAAACCTATACAGCAAAGAATGGGACCCCTGTGGGCAGAATTACTATGTCTGTGGCATACAAAGTTTTATACATATGTGACTGAAAAGGAAAGGAAAGTTGTGTAATTAACATTACATTACCTTAGACTTTTGAATGATCACTGCAGCAGTAGCCTAAGCTATATGGGTTATATCCTGTTAAGGATATGCCAGTTGGACAGCTTCCAAAGCTCAGGGCACCCTCCATATGCCCAAACTGTTAGTTAGCTTAAGATGAGCTGACTAAAAGAAATGTTTAAGTGCCAAGCCCTCGAGGGCTTTCATGCAAACTGAGAGAGGGAGGTCAAAGCCCTTAGAAGGGCAATGTCAGGAAAATAATAATATATGTCCACACTCTGGCATAAAAAAAAAACAAAACAAGGTATTGCAGCAGTGATCACTTAAACATCTACTGTTATCATAAGATTCCTTACTCAAAAATACTATGTTCTTCATATGGATCACTGATGCAGTAGCCTTAGTTATATGGGTAGTTTACCATAGTTGAACATGACTGGAAGGAGGAAGAATGAGGGTACACGATACACTGAAGAATGGTCCTAGCAAAGCCTGTACCAAATCTGGTGAATTAATCTAGTTCACAGTGCTTTAATTCTCAAACCAGTGTATAAAAAATGTAAAAAAAAAAACACGTCAGCAAAAAGGTCTCAGCAGTCACCAATTTAATCCAAATTTCTCTCTTTCTTTATAGGTGATTATTGAGCTATTGACCAGAAGGTCTTTATAAGCCTAGCCATGTGTCCGCAGTATAATACTAGAGAACCCCAATATAAAGGATCTTGCCTAAACTCAAGATCTTAGTTAGCAATAACTGTTCATATCTACGAGGGTCGTAGGTAAAATCCCCAGCATGAATTTACGGTTTCCCATCCAGTCATCCAGGCTACACTTAAACAGGTCATAGAGAGGCTTTTTTTGATGTGAACTGGTAGCCTATTCCAGAGGAGTGGCAAACTCTGAGAGACATATATGTCTCTCCAACAGGTCCTATTTATGTCACAGGCCAGATTAAGGTCCCCGGAGAGGGAGACCTTTGTCCCATTTGACTTGCAGATGTGCAGCATTTCTATTAGGCTTGGGTCCAAGATTGCTGTGTAGGCCAGGCACAAGTCTTCTCTAAGTAGTCTGTACACTACTGAGTACAGTCACAGTGACTTCAGTCTGTCAGTGTATGACATGTGCTGGAGACCCTGAATTTTCTTGGTTAGAAATCTGTGAGGTATCTCAAGATGCTGCAAGTGCCTGGTAGGGTACATACCAAAGGGATCACTGTACTCAGTTATTAGCCTGATGCATGGGTGTTATGACCACTTTTGCTCTTGAAACAATGCCTTTGCTAATGAGATATGCAACATAGAATGCCTTCCTTACCATAGTAAGCACATGATGGTCAAAGTTTAGGCTACAGTCAACTTGTGTTCCCAAGTCTCTCACTACTACTGAGTTGTCGCTTATGGTATTATTATTATTTATATGATAATCTGCAGGGATATCAATTTTACAGAAGGGGATGGTATTGCATTTTTTGCATGGAGTTTGAGTCCATGGCTTTGGCACTAATCATTGGTTTGTGTAAGTCCCTCTTGAAGTATATTGACATTGTTTGGGAATTCACTGATTGCACTTAATTTGAGGTCATCAGCAAAACTAGTCAGCCACAGCCCCCCTGTTTTGGTCTGAACATCTGAGAAGTATATTC
The DNA here is from genome assembly GCF_019279795.1 of Protopterus annectens. Classification (NCBI taxonomy): domain Eukaryota; kingdom Metazoa; phylum Chordata; order Ceratodontiformes; family Protopteridae; genus Protopterus; species Protopterus annectens. The sequence continues at coordinate 1,112,133,206 of NC_056744.1, read as the reverse complement.
CAAACAATAGGGCCCAGCACTGACCCCTGTGGAGCCCCACTGGTACAGGTCTGCTGGTTGAGGTTAAGTCCCCAATGTTGACTGAGTGTGAGCTGTCAGTGAGCCAGTTAGCAACCTACCTGACAACATAAGGGTTGATATTCAACTGAGAGAGTTTAGAATTGATGCCCAAATGTGGGTTTGTGTCAAAGGCCTTGGCTAAATCAAGGTGGGCTGTATGCACAGAATAGCATTTATCTATCGCTCTGGTGATGTTTTTGAAGAAGTCCACCAGGTTTAACAGGCATGCTCTGCCTTTGACAAAACCAAACTGTGTCGCATCAAGGGTTTGAAGATCACATATATCCTTATTAATAAGGTCCATGATGATTCATTCCATGGCCTTACAGATAAGGCTGATTAGCTGATTAGGCTTATGGGTCTGTAGTTACCAGGGTCTGTTGCTGTACCCCCTTTATGAAGGGGGGTGATGTTGCTGTTTTCTATTAGCAGAGACAAAACCAGTACTCAGGTTGTGGTCTAAAAGAGTAACTAATGGAGTTACTAACTCATGTTTTAGACCATTTAAACTCAACCTGGGATGCCATCCAGTCCCATAGAAGCGGTGTTTTTGGCCTTAGAGATAGAATTAATTACTTGCTCTTTGGAGATGCAAAGACTGGGGAAATGTAGTAGGAATGTTCTATAGAAAGTTTGGAGGGGAAAGAGGCTGACATTTTCACCAAATCTGTCAGATAATAGGTTAGCTATTTTCACAGGATCAGTGTGTGTGATGCCATCCACAGCTAGTTCAGTACACATCTGGGTCCTGCCTTTTAGGTTACGGATATAGCTGAAGAATCCCTTATGGTTATCCTTAGCTATGGTTGCTATTTTTTTTTAAAGTTGCCCTTAGAGGATTTTACAAGTTGTCTTACTTGTTTGGTCAAGCAGAGAAGGGTGTTCTTCCAGTTCTGGGACCTCTTTTTTTTTTATTCTTATACAGCAACTTCTTCCTCTTGTTGTATAATTTGATGCTAGATGTCCACCAGGGAGGCATGTTTTTTTCTTAAGGATCTTTTTTTGCTCCTATCAGACACAGCCGTGTCAACACATTTGTATAAGTGTTTGTATATGACATTTGTGTATACCTTAATATAGTTGTCAATGCCATCTGTGAGAAAAGGAGCTTGGAAATTATTTATACCCTCCCTTAGGAGGGTATAATTAGATTTAGTGAATTTTTATAGCCTGATTTTACCTAAAAGGGGTTCAGGTGTTATATCTACTTCAAATGTGACTGCATTGTGATCAGATTTAAACAGCGAGGGTCCTGTACATGTGGTGGTACAATGGTCACCTCTGTTAGTGAGGACAAGGTCAAGAATATTTCAGCCTCTTGTGGAGTTGCATACTATTTGTTCCAGGACATTAGTGTTAACAAAGTCCAGGAACCTTTGTGTGAGCATATGGGTGCTCATATAAGTTTCCCAGTCAACAGAGGGATAGTTAAAATCACACATAACTAGAATGTTTGGTTACAATTTGATTGACTCAAGTAGGTCCAAATAAACAGCGTGGGTATTTTGGTTCATTGAAGAGAGCCTATAGCTAACAATAACTTACCCACAGTTAGCTGAACTTGAAGTAACTCCATGAAGTTTTCCTGACTAACCAGTCTAGAGGTGTATTTGTCTTTAATGAAGATAAATACTCCTTCTCCTTTGGTTTTCACATATTCATTTTGCGGTCTGAAAGTGCAGAAGGCATTGTAGCCTTGTAAGGCCAGGATATCTCTGCAGTCCTGAACCAAATTCCTGTGCCTGAACAGATGTCAGCATCCTCCAAGGAGAGGAGTGCTTCCAGAGAGTGCAGTTTCTGATTTAACCTCCTAGCATTTAGCAGCATAACCTTTAACTTATTTGTGAGTGATATTTTCACTTCGTAAATTTTGTCTTTGAGACCTTGCCTAAAAAGGCACTATGGGGGAGGCAAGTGCCTTAGCCAGTAACCAAAAGCCTAGAGGTGACAGGTGAAGGCCATCTCTGGCAAAGCAACGTGGTCTTTCAACCATGTCATTCCAGGCTGGCAGGAACTGGATTCCCTTAGAATGACACTAGAAACTAAGCCAATTGTTGAAGTCAATCATTTTTTGTTTATATTGTGGAGTGCCTTCTGTGTGGAGTCTGCATGTCCTACCCGTGGTCGAGTGATGTATAAAGACATGCAGATAGGTACGTGCATGAATGGGTGTGCCTTCCTTGAAGGTTGGGCATCGGGCTGGCAACTCGGCACTGTAAAAATCTACTGCCAATCATTAGCGGACCGGCGTTCCGCTGTGGCAACTCCTAACCAGGAAAGGCCAAAAGACATTACTATCGTGGTATCATCCTAGGTGAGGGTAGAATGTTGCTGAAGGCTAGGAACATACCTGCTTGGGACACATATTCTGAGAACTCAATCATTGTCTCTCTTCATATAGACCAGTGAGGTCCATCTCAAGTCATTCACACCAACATGAACTATGATGGATTCATAACAGTGCTTGTTGTTGAGAGACTTGTATGCATGTGTGATCTGATAAGTCTGATCTGATAGAGTCTGTCCCAGGTAGATGGCTGATTGTAACCTTCTAGTTGTCCAGTCTGGTGAGTAGGACATCTGTGTGTCTATCAATGGAGTCACCTATGACAAAAAAGTTTGATTAAGATGGGCTTTGCCTTAGGGGCTTATTTCGTGAGACACCGGTGCTTGTGCTACTATGTGTATTGAGTGTTGTTGGTGTTGCATTAGGTGCAGCATGTTTGTGTTTGGAAGGTCTCTGTTTTTTAAGTAGGTTTCTGGTGACTACCTCTGCTTATGATGGTTTATGTGCTGATTGCATGATTTGTGTAGGAGGTGTAGTATGTAAGCTAACGATCTGTTCATTGTTACTGTTCTTTGTGCAAAAAAGGAAGGATTCCAGATTCTTAGTGTAACTACATACGTCACAAATTGTACTTGGGTGATTCAGGAGTAGAGGGTCATCAGTGTACATGAGCCAGTTGCTACACTGCCTCAAGATACCCATGTCAATCAGGCTGGTAGGAGAAATGGAGGGACACTCACCATCCATATTGCTAGGTTAAATCCTGTTTTCAAAGTGAGGAGAGAAAATGGAGGGGTGTGGTATAACTGGGTGATCTAAATGGGGTCTATACTAATGGGGTGCTTTATAAAGAGTCCATACTAGTGGGGGTTCTCTAAATGATATGAGGCTTTTGCAGATTTGGTAGTTAGGGGACTGGCTAAGGGCAAAAGCACAGCTGAGGTGCTCTCTGAGCAGTTAAGCACAATTTACGGACTTCTCAGCTGGATCACGGGCAGCTAATAAGGGAAAGTTTTCTACTGAAGTTTTTGCATCTATAACCACCAATGGTTACCCCCAACTGCTCAGTAATGTGCGATGGTGTATGTAGGTGTGCTATGCATAAACAGATGAATACAGCAGAGCACTGGCTGGTCACCTAACTCGGTGGAGCTGTGTTAAAACAAGCTCAAACCTGTGCAAACATGGGGTAGTGAGCAAATGAATTAAACAATGTAACCAATAAAAAAGCTCAAAACTGAGCCCTTTGCCTGCAGCCTTCAATCAGATGAGTCCTAACTGCACTTTCCTGCTACAAGGGTGCAGGGTGGCCCTCTCCGACAAAAGATAGCCTGGTTTAGTGCTCAGTTTAACAAACAGAGCCAGATTCAGCAGGTCTGAATCTAGTCTATGCTACAGCAAACAAAAGGTGCAACAAATCAGCAAGAACAGTTTTCAAAAATATGCAATATAGCAAAAACATAGTTGAAAAGTGCAGAATACAGTATGACATTGTTCTTATGGTTAGCAGAATGCAACAGATTCCTTGGATTGAACAGATGAATACAACAGAGCAGTGGCTGGTTGCCTAACTCTGTGGAGCTGTGTTAAAACAGTGAGTCCTCCAAATTTCTGCTGGAACTTCATCAGTCACTGACATGTATTTTTGTTTTACATTATAAAGCTTTGTAAAAGTCTACACAAAGGAACACTTTGCTCTCTCTAGAATACTTCTGAAATGCAACCCTTTCCAAAAAACCACAGATGATGTCTAAGCCCTGGTGAGTGTTGACCCTGTCTGAAATATATTTCTTGTGGAGGGTATAAAAAAGGTAATAGTATGAGACAGCCATTTTGAAATAGTCTACTTAGATACAGGTTGTCCCTTTTTCTTGCCTTCCCGAGAAATGAACAACTGGTCAGAAGTTCTGAAAGATTTTGTTCTGTCAGGATAGTAGCTGAGCTGTCTGTGGACATCCAAGGTACACTGTATACTTTTACCCCAATTTTTTTCTCTGGAAAGAAGACAGGGAGATGGATAGCCTGGCTTAAGGTAAAGTCAGATACTACTTTAAGCATAAGTGAGAAAAATAATGGCTGCGAGAATAAAAATAGGTAAGCATTTTCACATACAGCTTGGTCAGACCATTTGCTGTGTGTTACACTGTGGTTTTCTTTTGTTTTATATAAATGAAGGATTAGTTCTCAAGGAAACCATATCTTTATGGAAAATGAGATAAGGTGACTCACTACAAGAGTATGCAACTCAGATACATTTCTTGGAGAGGTCACAGCAATTAGCAAGACAGTTTTCCATGTCAAGAATTACAAGTCAGCTGAATGAGCTGGTTCAAACAGAGCAAGAGATAGGTTTTCTAGCATAAAATTAAGATCTCAAGGAGCCGCCACCTGTTTTCTAAGAGGTGTCATATGTAACACCCCTTTTAACAACATTTTAATGTGAGACTGCATTGAAAGAGAAGGCTTCATGGGCAGACATGCTGAAATGACCAATGAACCCAGACTGAAGAGTAAAATAAGGCATAAGATAGTAACTCTGAAAAATAATATAGTACCAGAAAACCATAGCGCTGAATGGTTTTATAGCTGGTGCCAAGAAGAAAACCAGCACTGTTTGGTTGTTTTATTTAAAGTATTCAGAGTTTTTTTTATTTCTTCCATAGCTGGATTTTTTTAGTTGTTGCATATATTCAGAGTGTGGAGGTTTTTGTTGTGGTCTATCTCTTTGCCTCTATTAATACCTGCTGCATGATCTCAGAAAAAAACATGTGCCTGAAATGTATTAAAATTCTATCATCCAGGTAGTCAGCTGCAGCTGTTTGGAGTTCTGATGTATGAAACAACCCTGGTCTTGTATGAGCAAACCCAGTCTGTGAGGAATCTTGTGGTAATTGCCTCTGGTCATTTCCTAAAAAAGGAAGAACTATTTTTGCCTGGGCCAGAAGGGAGTTACCAGAATGACCTTACGGGAGTCCTTTTTAAATTTTTAGAATGATCCTAGATATTAGTAGAATGGATGAAAAAGTATATTGGAATATTCCTGTCCAAGGAAAATAAAAAGCATCTGTCTTCAAGGCCTCCATGCATGGAGACCTGGGGCAAAATTGTGTGAAAATGAATGCTGTGAGTCGAGACAAAAAGATATATTTAGGTGATCTACACAGTTGGATCAAATCCTAGAAGACCGTGTCATTTATGAGGGTCTGTTCTGGTCCTGCACAGCTTGTTTGCCACAAAGTTTTGTTCTGATGTTGTGTTACATGCCTATAGAGTGAGATTGTGCTGAAAAGCTATATCCCAGGTTACCATGGCTAGTCGGCGCAGAGGGTAAGATCTGGTTTCCCCTTGCTTGCTTATGTACCACTGTGGTGCTGAGCATAAACACTAGCAGAGGTTCCAGGGACCACAGATGACTGAGGGAGTTGATAGCATTTATAAGAGCTAACATATCTTTAATTGTATGTGTTTTGGTATGGCTTTTTGTTCCAAAGCCCCTGCACCTTTATTCTCATAAACACTGCTCCCCAACCAAAGCCTGAGGAGTCTGTGGTGACTGACTTTGCTGCTGCAGGAAGGAAGAATGAGTGACTTGAGTTCTGCTAAATATGGTGCCCACACAACAAAACCTTTCATTTCACAGCCCCAAAACTGGAATCTGAGATGCCAGGGTTTGTTGATGCTAGGAGCATAAATATTTCAAATACCACTGAATTTTTCTCATGTAGGGTTTTACATGGGGTATCATGAATGTCACTGATGTCAAAATCCTAATGATTTCCCAGAGAGAAAGGAATAGATTTGGCTAGGAGTTTTTTGAACAAATGCAATGGAGAATTAATTTGTAATATGCCTGAACTAGTTTTGGATGTTGTTTTGTTTAGCAATTAAGTATATCACCAAACTAGTAGCATAGCAGCAAGGGTGGTAATGTCCCCAATGTGTGACAATATTTTTGTTGCAGAATGGAAAGGAAAGAACTTATTTTGCAAAATGATTTCTCAGCCATTGTATAGTTTATATTCAATTTATTGATGATGTTTTTATTCTGTGAGATTCCACAGAAGTTGAATTAAAATAATTTGTCAGTATAAATTTTCTCCACATCTCAAATTTGAGATGAATTATGAAAAGGACAGCATTAGTTATTTGGATGTGTCCATATACAAAAGTAGAGGAGACGTTGTATATCAAAATAGTATGTTGGAAAGAAATTGGAGGGAATAAGTATTTAGACTTCAATAGTATGCATGCTTTTCATACGATGAGGAACCTTGTAAAAAGTCTGTTCATTACAGTTTCACGTTTTACTACAAAACATGTGATCTTTCCTAAGATAAGTCAAAAAATGGCACAGTTGTTAATTGATAAAGGATTCTTCCTTTCTTTTACAGAGACTATTTTTTGTAAAGTATTAAAATCGAGAGTAAACAGTAAATGTGTTAGTTGTACCTGTGACTAACAGGATGAGGGGAATGTTTCAAGAAAACTAAAAAACAATCACTTATACTAGAGGCAGTGCCAATATTAAAAGTAACATAACTAAACATTGGGGAATATTGGAAGGTCATAAAGGGTTATCTGATGTTGGGGTGATGCCTACATTTGTAGTCAAAAAGGCCATTAATATTAAAGGGCTCAGTGTTTGTTATTCTAAAAGTGTATTAGTTCTGGTTTAAGCACTTGGGCTTCAGGCCAGTTATTTTACATTAAGAAGGTTCGTGGTCTGCACTCTTGTGGGAGGAAAGGCTGGACTCTGCCCTTCTGAGCTGGGAATTTCTGGTTAAAGGCTTATAGTGCCTGCATATTTGAACTGTTTCTTACTGAAATTGATACACCTTGTCTGCTGTAGCATAGACTAGATCCAGGCCTGCTGAATCTAGCTTTGTTTGTATGCTTGTTGTTTGTTTGCTTGTTATTTCCCTGAAACACTAATTCCACCTAAAACGTGGCTTTTCAGCGCTTCTGTGGATCCCTAGTGACATCTACATTGCTTACTGCACTTACTTCCTTGCTTCACTTGAAAAAAAGTTACTGTTTGTCGTTTTGCATTTAAGTTACCTGTAACACAGTCGCAGGCTACACACTCAAGTGCGCTAGCCTCCTCTGGGTATTTAAAGTAATTTAAGCTCTGCATTTCTGTTATTTCTGAAAAATAAAAATTCTTGTTTTCCCACCTTTCTGAACTAGTCTAGTCCAGTTTTCAGGCTTTGCTGAATCCAGGACTGTGGTAAAGGTTTCTGTGTTGCCCATATCATACTTGGATAGTTAGGTGATCTCCTTGTTCACTGTGAGAGAGGGAACTCTGAGCAGCCTATCTGTCCCTGTAGGAGTGGTCCCAGCCCAGCAACTTGTAGCTCATTGGCCATTTTGAGCTAATTTCTACCCTTTTTGATCTCCCTGGTATAAAAACCGCTTAGCGCGGTTTTGCGCACCGCGCAGCGCTGTTTAGCTGCAGTTAAATTAATCCAGGCTCCACGAAGTCTGCGCTTCATTTTTTCTCTTGAAACTTGAAACACTTTAACCCAGCACTAGAAAAAAGGTAATTTAAGACCGGCACTTACTAAAACTAGCACTAGCTTACAACTTGCACTTCAGCCCTATACTCAGGAAGTATAAGGCTCTTTACTCATCCAATCAGCAATACAGTCCCAACCATCTATTCAGGCATGTTCAAGGGAAAACTTCAGGTGTGCTCTCCGGTCAAGCTAGTGATTCTGGGCATCCTGAGGCAATGTTACAATTGCCTCATGTACACAGACAACCCCCTCCTCCTCCCAGCCAACACAAACATATGTGAGAGATGCAGCTACACAGCCAAACTGGAGGCTAAGCTCTCTCAACCCACGACTGGATCAACCAGTCACAAGGAGAAGGGCAACACTAGCACCACATTACCAGACTCACATAGACCAGCCATAGCTGCACCAGAAAACAACTCTCAGAAACACGCAAAAAACATACTCGGAGGCTCTAAATAAGAACCTGCCTAAACAACAGAGACCTCCTAAGCATACACCCAAGCAATCCCCACCCCACAACAGAAACCAGGTAACACATACTTCACAACATCAGTGTGCCAATCAAATACAGCCCCTAAGGCTAAATAACACACTAGTAATCGGTGATTCTATCATCAGGCACACAGACGCCCCACTCACTAGACTGAACAAGGAGAAGGTTACCGTAAGCTGCCTGTCAGGTGCCAGAATCCGCCACATAACACATGCACTCAGGTCACTCCACAACAAGTACAAATATGACTCTGTCATTGTACATGGCGTAAATGACCTGAGACGTACCTCCCTGGACTACATGAAAAGAGACATGGAGGAGCTCTCTGACCATGTAGCCCAGGCTGGTATGACTCTGACTCTGAGTAGCATCCTGCCCTCACCCAAAATGATGCCAGCGTATGAAGAAAAAATTATCAGTTTCAACAATTGGTTAAACTACTGGTGTCATTCAAAGGGGATCCAGTACTTGTCAGCCTGGGACGACATGCTTGACAGGCCACATTGCTTTGCCAGAGACCGCTTGCACCTATCACCCCTGGGCTTTCGAATACTGGCCAGGACTCTTGCCGCCCCAATACAGCCTTTTTTAGGCAAGGCTCAAAAGACAAACCCGCCTCCATAAACAACAGTTATAATCAAAAACTGAGGGCAATGCTGCTCAACGCCAGAAGTCTAAACCTCAAAATGCACGCACTCAAGGCTCCTTAGTATGGAAGAAATCGACGTATGTGCAGTGACAGAAACCTGGTTCAAGGCTCCAAAGAGCACCCCAGCACTACCAGGCTATAACTTCTACCATACCTTTAGGTCCAAAAACCAGGACCCGAACACAAAAGGAGGGGGTGTGTCGATATTCATCAAGAACACCCACACCTCCAGGTTAGTAGCACAGCACACGGAATCTGAGACCATCCAAGTGCAATTGACAGCGGGTAAATTGACTGTTCAATTTATAGCTTGCTACAGATCTCCCACCTTGTTTCTGGACCCTTCACGCAGCATTCCTGAGAACATTAGAAAGTATGAAGATTCTACCCAACACCATGCTACTGGGTGACTTCAACTATCCAAACATTGACGCGGAATCTGAGACCATCCAAGTGCAATTGACAGCAGGTAAATTGACTGTTCAATTTATAGCTTGCTACAGATCTCCCACCTTGTCTCAGGACCCCTCACGCAGCATTCCTGAGAACATTAGAAAGTATGAAGATTCTACCCAACACCATGCTACTGGGTGACTTCAACTATCCAAACATTGACTGGGAAAACTACTCAAGCTCAAACGCCCTAGCCCAATGCTTCCTTGAGTTTATAAACTCAAATGCCCTTGAACAGCTGGTCACCACTCCCACAAGAGGTGACAACATACTGGACCTGGTTATCACCAACATGGGGAACCTATGTTCCACACCTGAGGTAAACTCGTCATTGGTAAGATCAGATCACAAACTAATCACACTGGATATCCACCCCCCCCCCCAGTCAAGGAAATCAAGGTAAAAAACTTCTCTAAAGCCAACTTCACACTCCTGAAGACCGAGGTGGGAAGTTTCAAAGCTCCTAATCAAATAGAAAATGATTACCCATTGGCAGAATCCTTTACAAGTGCATTCTATGAACACCTTCAAGAATGCATGGACCGAGCCATCCCAAGTAAAACCAAGACCAACTCCTCAAAAAAGAGGAAGCCAGTCTGGTGGACCCCGGCCATAAATAAACTTTACAACAGAAGGAGAAAACTCCTGCAAGATAGAACAAAATCCCAAAATAAGAAGGCATATCTGATTAACATCAGTAAAAAACTGCACTCCCTCATTAAATCATCCAAGGCCAACTTCGAAAGAAAAATAGCCAATATCTCTAAGGATAACCACAAGGCCTTCTTTAACTTTGTCAAGAGTCTAGGGGCAAACTCTCAGATATGCTCTGAGCTAGTGCATAATGGCCATAAATACACTGAACCAACCGACATTGCCAACATCCTGGCTGACAAGTTCAGTGTAAACTTCACCCCCCCCCTCCACCAAAGGGGCTAGCACCCATCCCAGAAGAATGCGGTGCTCCAGATATCTCAGACACACAAGTAAAGACAGCTCTTGCAAAGGCCAAAAACACAGCATCAATGGAACCAGATGCTATCCCAGATTGTGTCTTACACGAGCTTCAAAATGAACTAACCCCCCCCCCATCTCAAATCACTATTCAAACTCAGCCTCTCTACAGGCTATGTACCCAAAGAATGGCGTACAGTAACAGTCATACCACTCCACAAAGGTGGTGCCACAACTGACCCTGGGAACTATTGCCCTATAAGCTTGACTAGCTTGGTCTGCAAAGCCATGGAACGCATTATCATGGAGCTCATTAACAGGGACATTGGGAACCTCCAGACACTGGACCCCACCCAGTTCAGCTTTGTTAAAGGCAGATCTTGCCTCCTGAACTTAGTTGACTTCTTTGAAACAGTCACCAAGGCCATAGATGAAGGTAAGGTGGTCCACACAGCATATCTGGACCTCGCTAAGGCGTTCAACACCATCCCACACTCAGGAATCATAGACAAACTCACCAGCTTAAATATTAACCCCTATTTCACGAGATGGGTTGCCAATTGGCTCTCAGACAGAACCCACATGGTAAGAGTGGCAGGCGCCATGTCTGACTCTAAACCAGTCAATAGCGGAGTCCCACAGGGCTCAGTCCTGGGGCCCCTCCTGTTCGGTATATATTTCTCCAAAGTACAGGCAAAGGCGGAGGGACTGTGGCTAACCAAGTTTGCAGATGACTGTAAACTGGGTGCAATAATTGACTCTCCAGCTGACACAGACATCCTGCAAAAGGGTCTCACAGAGACAAACACCTGGTGTCAAAGTCACGGCCTCAAGCTAAATGCCGAAAAATGCATAGTAATCCCATTTGGGAAAAACAAAGTAACTACAGACTACCACATAGATGGGAATCCACTAAATACATAAGAAGTAATTAGGGACCTGGGTACCCAAGTAGATAGCATGCTCTCCTTTGATAACCACATAGCCAAAACGGTCAGGAAATAATTCTATGTGGCACACCTGATCACAAAGGGTTTCTCATCCAGATCCAAGGAGGTGATTGTGCCCCTTTACTCCTCAATCATTAGGCCCATAATAGAGTACAATGCCCCATTTGGGATGTACCTCACTAGACACCTGCAACAACTAGAAAGACCACAGAAGTACTTCACTAAGAGGGTTAAGGGCCTTAAACAATTACCCTATGAAGCACGACTAAAAAAGCTCCAGCTCTTCTCAGTCGCTTACCGTCTGCTCAGAGGTGACCTATGCCTGACCTATAGGGCCATGTCAAACCCTGAACTAATGGACATGCTTCACCTCAAAAAAACAAGATCCCTCAGAATCACTCGTTCTAGCAACTTGAACCTATGTACAACAATAAACAGGACATGCTGGAGGGATAGATTCCTGTCCCAGCGACTCCCCTCACTCTGGAATAGAATCCCAATCCATATTCGACAGAGCTCCTCTCTGACCCTTTTCAAGAGAAATCTTGATGAGTGGATGGGTAATCGTAAGTTCTACCCTGGGATCACTTCAGGAGCCCTGTTGACAGAGGCCTAGGTTACTAATCTAATGGGGAGGCGAAAGCCATCACTTTGTGGCTAGGCTTATAAATGCCCATGGGCAGATAGCCTAGTACTTACCTATGAACCTATGAACCTAAAAATATTTTGGAAAGATACTCTGAGGTTTCAATGACTGACTCAATGAATGAGAGTGATAAAACTTGGGGAGTACACCCTTGCTTTAGGCGCAGACAATACAACTATATTACCAGTAGCCCCTATGTTAATAATCTTTACTTACAGCATGACTGATGTAAATGAAGGAAGATTTACCAGTGAGAGTGTGAAAATTGTTTACCACACTCAGTGTCTGACATGCACTTCCTTTTATGCAGGAAAAACTATTAGAAAACTAAAGGATAGTATTTCTGAGCATGACAGAGCCATAAAAAAGTGGTATATCAATAAAACATGTGCTAAACATAGTAAAAATGTTTCACTTTTAAAAGTTTTTGGGGGGAAGGTAGGGGCACTTTTGAGGGGAGGTGATGTTGAAGCTGCATTCGATAGATATGAATTAGTTTGGCAGTTTAAATTTTATGCCTTTAAATTATCAGGATCATGTGACAGTATCAACATGGTTTTTTTTTTAATTAAAACTATTGCTGTATTAAAATATGACTAGTTAAAGGATGTCATGTGACATGTAATTTTAAGCATTGTTCAGTTTTTTGGTAATGGCAATTAGCTTCTGAAGAAGTCATAGTATATGTTTGGAAAGAATGAAAAGGCTTACATTTTCAATGTTTTTCATGTTATTAAAACCAGTAGAACAGAACACCAGCATACATTGTGTTTTTTGGAATTATGTTTAAGTTTTTCATGCTTGACGTATTTGAACAGTGTTTTACTGAAGGACGTTCCTGGTGCTAATGCAAAAAAATTCTAGGAGACCATTTGCTCATCTTTCTTTTCTGAACCTGTTTGTGATAGTGCCCATGTTTAAAATGTTGTCACTTCATAACTTGTTAATCCTTATTCTCCATTTTAGTTTTCTAGTGACTGTAGATTTAAAAGATGCACAGTTATTTAGGTACAGACTTTAGGCTTTTCTTAAGGTTTTCTGTGTGTGGATCAAATTACCAGTTCTCTATACCTGTTGGTCTATATACTACTCCAAGGGTAGTCACAAAGTTTCTAGCACCAGTGACAGCCTACTGCAGACTGCAAGGTATTCACATTTTTCCTTTTTTCCTTATTTAGATGACTTGCTTATTTTTGTAGAATCTTTTTCAAAGTGTCAGCAATCTCTCACTTGGGTAAGGGATCTCTCCTTTACAGGCCAGGAATCCAAGAACATACAGAAGTCTGCCTGACTCCATCCCACTGGGTTATTTTCCTTAAGTGTCTCCTGAACGGTCTATATTAGAACATTGAAGTTTCAAAACTTCGAATGTTCTAATATCGAACCCTATTCAGCGAAAGCTGAAAACATCAAACATACAGAACAGCAAATTTTTTCCTACTTCTTGTCTTGTGTTCTTAACTGGACTAATGTCTATATTTAAATGCTATGTTTTTTAACTGTATAATGCAAATAATACTTAATGTGGAGCTTTTCACCCCAAGCCTCTGCTAAAAATGGACCTGTGTCCAGTCGGACTCTCCCGGTCAACAAATGTAAATAAATAAATAATAAATCAATAATAAATAATAGACACCCATTCCTTTTACTGTTGCTAGTCCATTATCACCAAACTACCCCCTTTATTCTCAGTCATAATTCTCAATGATTTGTCTTTTGCTAACACTTAAGGCAGTCCTTTAATCATGCTTTAAATGTGACCTTTTGTTTTTATTGTAAAACATAAAATAATCAGAAAATTCAATTTCACATAATGTATAGAAAAATAACAGTAAAATCACCATCAGGATTAAAGAAACTTGTCTTTTTCAACTTACGTTCATTGTAAACACCTCTCATTTGTGAAGGTACACCATTAGATTTGAGTTTCTGGTGAGCATTTTTGAAATTGACGTGTTTCTGAAAGCGTCACATTTTCAGCAGTAACACAAGACAACCTGTAGTTAAACCATGAATCTCATTTTCTGATAGTTCTTTATTGCATAGAATAATGATTTTGAAAGTACCTCTGTGTAGCTTAAAGTTACTAGATACCAGATATTGTTTTCCATCGTTTAAAATCTTTGGTTGCTTTGATTCCATCACCTTCCATTGCAAGCTGTCGGTGAACAAACCATATAATTCTTCCATCTCTTTCCCTCATCAAGCATTTCCTGTCCATTAGTGAAATGTTATACCCCTGACTTGTTTGCAACCTCTCCCCACTGTTCCATTTTTGATGGAAACAGTGATCGGCTCTTTCACAGGTTTGAGCTACTTCTTTTGGCAAGGTGCTGTTTTCTTCCTTACCAATAATTTTTATTTTATCTGTCTTTAATTAGGATCTGTGATATATATGCAAAAAAATCTATCTATATAGCTATATCTATCTATCTACTATATAAAATATATATGTGTGTGTGTGTGTGTGTGTATATATATATATATATATATATATATATATATATATATATATATATATATATATATATATCACTCGATAGATAATAGATATAGCTATAAATACATATAGATAGATATACATATATAATATATAGTAATATGCAGCAGAGTCTACTGAAGGCAGCAGTAGACTGTAAAAACAATCTTTGTATCATAACCAGTATTCACAAAACAGCATGCAAGGAGCAGTGGCTATCCCATGTTGCACTGGGGTGACAGGGTGATAGAAATGCTGTTAAATGCATTACCTAGATACCAGTACAAAGGGGACCTACAAATGCCACTAAGTGCACTATACAGATAGCACTGTAAGGCTCAAACAGGTGTGTCACAGCAGACCATGGCTGGGCAGAGATGCAGGCACAATGTGTGGAATTCCATAGGAAGCTTGTTGATGATGTATCACATAGCACCAATATTTTGGCACATAGGACTGCACACAAATGACTGACATGCAGCTAAGAGCAGGAGGCCAGAAGAACCAACCACATGTTGTGGCAATGATTTTAGCCACACTTCCCCATCCATATTAATACAATGAAGTGTGCTGGTACATTTGCATGTGCAATAAATCTTGTACAATCAAACAAATTTGTAGATTTTGCCTTGGCAACACATTTACTAGCGACATAAACATAAACCCCATACAGTAGGGCAGGGAAATGAACCACTATCTCTGGCTGGTATATATCATCACAGTCTTCATATGGTGGCATTTTTCCCCAGTCTTATTATAGCCATTGATTTTTACATAACTAATATGTCAACCTTGCTTATTTTTGCTTATTATTATAGTGTTATATGTCATTCTTGGTCTGCCCAACCCATGTTCATCCTGGTACCACAGTGTCACTATAAGGAACAAATACTGCCATGTTGGACTAGTTGTATGTATAGCTTTGCAGTGTTTCATGGCTATAAATATAGCCCATTACCAGAAGCTTCAATATTTCAGCTGTCAAATACACCTTTAGGGTGGTATTCATAGTCATTGAGCAGATGCATTAAGGCTATCTGCACTATAAATCAATAAGCACAGCTAAGCTGCAATTCATACAGGCCACTTACACAGATGCATGATGACTTCAAAAGAGCATAAACAAATGAACTCACAATCAGATGTAAATTAGGAATGATAAAACTCAGCATATGCTAATGAATCATCATATCACCCATTTGTGATTTATAGTGACATTTTCTCGCCTGTCCACACTGTCCGCAGATATGATATGTAAAGATGAGTTTCTCTAACCCGATTTATTTTGCAATCCATGAAAAGAGCTGTCGCTCCCTGCTAGCCTTGCTATTTCCAGGTGTAAGCAACTTGTCTTGGCTGAGCCAAAACTGCTTACACACAGCAGTGCTTGTAGGCCAAGAAGACAGAGATATAGGCAGACGATAACTCACTATAACTCTGATAATTAGAAGATACTTGACAAGTTTAGCATGGACAGGGACATTATAAGGAACTTATTGAGTATATGACCCCCATAGGGGTACTGGAGGACTGCATGGGCTTCCTGTCACTCTGGACACTAAAGTATGTATAGACATCACTATACTTTTCACAGAGACCTTCCAAAGGCACACTGGCAACATATTTGGGATATTACAGGCTTCTTTCTTAAAGATACTGCAGCACTTCCTGGATATACTCTTGGCATGTGTGGATTAGTAAATCTACTAGTGTCACCTCAGGACCACGCCAGGACTAAGCTTGCTTTTTATGGGGCAGCACATTTCTCTGAGGTACTAAGTGTAACATATTGCACCCATGTCGTGATTATGGCCCCTTCTGGTCCATGGTAGGGAATTGGTACTACAATAAGAAGGGCTATCATTTCATCAACTGCCAGGTAATGTGTGATGGATAGGGGTGCATCTCCAATGTCTCTTCCCATCAAGATGGCAGTGCACATGATTCCCATATCTGGCACACTAGCTCTACCACCTCTTCCTGCATGATAGGATGTCCAGTGGTCATCTTGTTGGTAATTTATGTATTTATTTATTTTGTTTGTTTTTTACTTTTTCTATTGTATTTAAGTAGTTATTTATGGTAAAATGTATTGCTGAATAATGAATCACTTTTCCTTTGGTTTGCTCCTCTCTCTTTTTCCCTCCTTCTCTCTCTCTTCGTTTTGTCTTTCAAGTGAAACCAGATATCCACTGGAGCTATATCACACCTTTGAGAAATCCAATAACATATCCCTAAGGTTTATTGTCATTGAGAGGATCTTCAGCCTCTTGAAGAGCCATTTCAGGTGCCTGGATGAGTCTGCGGGTGCCTTTCAGTTTGGCTCAGTTAGTGTATGTAGGATGTTTACTGCATGTCGCATTATTCTGCACACCATGCTCATGCACTGGCCTGGTGATGAAGTGACCCATGCTGTCACTGCAGCTTCTGGTTCCACTCCAAATATGAGTAATAATGATCAGCCAGCAGCAGACGTAAGGGACACCATGTGGCAGGCTTGTGCACAGCATATGGCTGGGCAAGTAAAGAAGTGATATCTAGTCCAGAACTATGGCCCATGACATTCAGGCTAGTGTTTCCTTTACTGTGAAAAACACACAGAGTATAATTGATGCATGCAGTGATATCTGTGTGCTTTGCTGTATGTTGCATGGTCTGCTGTCACTGTTTATCTGACAGTCTTTCTCAAGTTTAAATGATTATTATTATTTTTTTTATTTCAGAACTCATTATTGTTTGTAAAAGTCATGCCTGAGTGCTCACTGACTCTTGTTCAATGATTTTGTGAGGCATCATATAAATAATCATAACTGCTTTGCACAATACATTCTGCTGATTAGTTTACCTAAGTGTGCATGCACTGAATGCACTCATATGGTATAATTAGTAAACAATTTTAATTCTGTATTGAACATGAGTTCATACTTTGCAGTTGAATGAAAATATATCATGTTGTTTTGTTCTGTTTTTTTGAATGAAAATATATCATATTTTTATATTGTGCAATTTCTTCTCAGATTAAGGATTGAGAATGTTTCACATTGTTTTTTTTTTATATATTATACACTTTCTTCAAAGATTAAGGTATGTTGCTTGCTGAGGTACTGCAAATCAAATTATTTTATTTTGTCATACACAAAAATTTGTTACTTCAGAGAAAATATTATCATTTGTGCAGTGGTGAGTGTGAAATGGCAGCATTTTTTATTTACATGGCAGGATACTCACTTTAATCTTTAATTTTCTAATCAGTGTTTCTTTGAAAACTTGTGTATGATTCCCCTTTGAGTTAAACATTTACTTGTGATTCTAAAGAGCAAATTAAAAGTAACAGAATTGTCACAGTTGATTGACAGTAGTTCAAGTTCAAATTAGTCATGCACTTCTCCTAAACATAGGCAACGTGATAGTGCAAGTGATTTTGAAGAGGACCTCTCATGAGACATGGACGGTGAGTAGGTCAGATGTCATGACCTACCTAATGCAGGTGATTCTGAAGACTCTGATCTGACAGTGCTACAGCAACACGATAAGGACCTCAAATGAGAGGTTCTATTACGTGCAGATGAATGCTCATGTGGCTTGCATGATATCTATTGTGCTTGTTTCCCTGCCTAATTACAGTACTTTCTTGAGAACCACTTGTATTCTCATGTGCTCTGCCCCACATGTCTGGATAGTACCCTGCCCTCTTCCCCTTCCAAAATTGACTTCTGCTTAAGTCTGGTAAGTCCCATCTAGTGTACAAATGGAGGCAGCCAAAGATGATTGGTGTGCCACCATACTATGCTTCAGTTTGATCATGGCATTGTCCCATTATCCAAAATATAAGCACAAATTCCAGACTGCCTAGAGATTAGCAGTCTCCAGAAAATAATTTCCATATGATCCTTTTCTCCACAACTGCAAAACAGAAGCACTAATCTCAAGATGACTATTGAGAGGCAGAATGAAGGCTCACAAATAATTGGTGGTCATTGTCTAGATGTTGCAGTCAAGATGGAAAAAAAATGGGTTAATATCCTAAGAGTTGCAATCTGCAGTAAGCAGTTAGACATGAAAGTGGAGGTAACTCAAGCATTAGCAACCTAAAGGGAGAAACACTAATTTTAAAAGAGCATGATATATTGGACGTGGATCTGAATTTAGTATTCTGGCTCTATGGAATACAGTAAAATGGCCATCAAATTTAAATAGCTGAAGGAGAATGGCATCACAGAAATGATAATTTTGTGCTTACTGGCAATAGCCAATGAAAGATAAGAGGGAAGGAAATATGTCATATTAATATGGTAATATTCAACTATTTCACAGAAATCCATGTCCACTTACACATTTTATAAACAAATTAGGCACTTGTATGTTTATCTTTATGAATCGCAGTAATACATCTACATGTACAGCCACCTATGGACGCAACTTGCTCTTGGCTGCTCATGAACATGTGAACACATAACATAAAATGGCAGACTCTGCAGCACTCCTAAGCAGTCCTCAACATGCTACAGGAATGTGTGGTATCTATTGTTAATGCCTTATAAGTAATCTTGAATGCAATTAATCTGTTTTCCATCTTATGTCTTGTACATTACTTGAATGTAATTCATTTGTATTTTCCATCTTTTTTTATAACTGTAATTTACACAAATGCATCTTTTACCTGTGTAACTGGAGCTTTTTTCCTTGGGCCTCTGCTGAAAAAGGGCTATTGCCCAGTCGGACTAACATTCACAAATGTCAAATAAAATAAATAATAAATAAATGGTCATGCTGAAATATGCTGAAATCTGAATACATTCAGAAAAAAACAAAAACAAATGAGAGTCAAATATGCTACAGTTTGCACAATCACAAGGTGAAATCTCTGCCCCATCGAACATCATCTGGCATACCTTCTCACCTCAAACTGCTCAATAGTTAATAAAAGTTGGTCATCACAGGCAAGAAAATATGTATTTCTGCACCCCTACACATAAGAAAACATTACTGCTGCTACAATGAAGGAATAAATGACATTCAGATGTAATAATTCCAATAATTCCAAAAAGATAGCTAAGACAAGGAACAGCAACAAGAAGAAATATAAATAATAAAAAATAAGAATGATTATTGTATACTGTTGTTTATGCACCATATAAATGAAAAGAGAATATGTTCCTTTAAAAATGTATGTGACAAAGCATTTTTGATGAAAGCAAACTTGACAGTAATAACAGTACCTGCTCTAATGTCCCTGCTGGTTAACTGGGTTTGGTTAAGATGGTGTCAAATCCCAGAGGTAGTGGTTCTAAACCTGTGAAATACAACCCTGCTTATACAGTCTTCATTCTGGTTCTGACTCTTCTAAGCATGAAGCACCTGTAAAGGCATGGAGCCACAGACCAAACTGGTCTGATAAGGAGACCAGAATCAAGGCCTGCCTTCTCAGGGAGTCATATCTGGTAAAGACTGTGGGATATACTAGAGGTTCATATTGGAAAAAGATCAATATCTTGGCAGGAATCGGGTGATCACCTGGAAACCTTGACAGGGATTACTGACTCTAGGCAGCAGTGTTGTCACAGGTTGAAAGACATACAGAAGAGTAGGCCAGACCAGCTGGCAAGAAGCGAGAAGGACAGAGTTCTATAGTAAGTATATATATATATATATATATATATATATATATATATATATATATATATATAGGTACATGTCACTTCACCTAAAACCCATTTAACCTAAACTCATTTCACTGAGACCAAATCACATAAAGTCCATTTCACCGAAAACTCATGTAAGGCGTGTAAACCCAACCATTACTTAATAGCAAACACTGTCCTACCAAGTAAGCACAAGCACTTCCCATAAAAGATTCATTCCAAAGTCTGCATGAACACTTCTCATACATTTTCAATCAAACATCTGCATATGCACTTTCCATACATTTTGTCTTAACTCAATTAACATTTATAAAATAAAAATACTTTTAAGTAAGAAATTGAATGCTGTTTAAAATGAAGTGTGAATTTATTGTGTGCATTTTTTCTTTTGTCTCCCCCCATTTCTCGTTTTTTTTTTTTTTTTGGTTATTTTAACTATGCATTCCTTGTCCTTTAATATGTATTATCCTTCTCCCCTTTATGTTTATGTTTTTACAGATTTAAAATCCCTTGGCATGACCCAGGCAAGTACCTCCCAGGATAGGGAGTGCTCACACTCTGCCTGTCCAGGGACATCCTTGTGGGGTCAGAGCATTGTCACCTCTCTGGCAGACATCCCAGAACATGACAGCCTTGGAAGCCACACTGAATTGAGGACTTCAAGACTCATTTGAGGATGTGTTGGAAGAGGTAGTTGACAGATGGATTCAGCATGTTGAAGACACTCTGTCTCAGCTGGTGACAACCACCTCACCACAACAGGCCCATAACCCCATCAACAGTGGGGGTCCTTCACTGCTCTACCATCAGGCAGTGGAAACATTTGAGTCTCTGTGGGCTCTGATTATTGCTGGTGTCTCTTCGGCCTTGTTTCCTTTATCCTGTCACCTATACCATCTTACCTGTTTCCAAGCCAATCTACCCTAATATTTGATAACATATGGGATGGTCTGTCCCCCACCAAAAAAATGTTGTCCCTCCTCTCCCCACCTCCTCCATCAAAGCCCTGTTATTGTTTTTCTTTTTGTTCCTATCCTTACTGTGTCTACCCTTTTTCAATAATTTATATCTCCCCCTTTATATTCTTTAGTGAAGTCATCACGGTGTCCATATATGGTATCCCCTCATATAAAATATATGAATCACCTTTATTTTTTTAAAGATATTAATAATAACAAATTCACAGTCCATCCTGCAAGTATTATGTTTCAATAAAAACATGCCACTTTGCACTTTTGATAAGGTGGGAGTCCAAGGCATCCCTCTTAAAAAAATAAATTTGAAAACGAAATGCACACAAACACACACACACACACACACACACACACACACACACACACACACACACACACACACACACACACACACACACACTCACTACACAGCATCTCCACTTATGTTGAGGTGGCTAAGAAGTCACTCCCTAAGCCTCCCAGAATTAGAACTAAGAAATCTCATCCAGCAGGCCTTAGCTTTACATCAACAACACGTTCATCACCAACCACAGCATATTCCTCAGGGAATCATGAGGGTGCATGCCACAGACACTTAAGGTCTGTAATGTTTGCATGTTCATTGGAAATGTTTTGGTAATTGATGATTCTGTTGTGGTCCACAATGAGACTACAGTTATGGGGATGGATGAAAAAGAGTAAAAATGTATGACCTTCCAGTATTCCCCAATGTTTAGTTATGTTACTTTTAATATTGACACTGCCTCTAGTATAACTGATTGTTTTTTAGTTTTCTTGAAACATTCCCCTCACCCTGTTAGTCACAGGTACAACAAAGACATTTACTGTTTACTCTCTCTTTTAATACTTTACAAAAAAAATCTCTATTAAAGAAAGGAAGAAAAGAACAATCCTTTATCAATTGACAACTGCGCCATTTTGTGGCTTTTCTTAAGAAAAATGTGAAACTATAATAAACTGACTTTTTACAATGTTCCTCATTGTATGAAAAGCATGCATACTATTGAAGTCTAAATACTTATTCACTCCAATTTCTTTCCAACATACATATTTTGGTATACAAAGTCTCCTCTTTACTTATGTATATAGACGGGTCTACTTTGAAAGACCGAACGTGCATTTCACCGACACCCACTATCACGAGACTAAATGTGCGAAATATCTCTTTACCGACAGTTGATATCAGCGAATTTCACATGGCCGACACAAATACTACACTATTAGCACTTGTTAATATAGTTTGTTAAATAAATGTATAAATAGGGATATCCCTTTATGAATTCACGTAAAGAAACACGTAATGATGGCGGAAATTTCGGAAATTGGACCAGGGATTCTGGGAAATATTTACCAACCGATATTATCACAAAGAAATAAAAAAATGTTACTAGTTGAAGGCTACTTGTACCATTTAGAAAGGAATCGAAGAGATAGACGTTATTGGGGATGTAAGGACAAGACATTCTTAAATGTAAAGGAAGAGCTGTTACTGTTTTAGTAACAGAAGGTGAGCAACTTTTGAAATCTGTCCCACACCAGCATTCTGCAGATCCCGCAGAAATAGAACGTTATAGTCTGTGTAGTAATATCAAACTTAGAGCTAAGTACAGTAGGGATAACCCATGTTCGATAGTTGATGTGGCAATGGCATCAACATCACTTGAAGCTGTACAAGTTATACCAACTAGAAAGGCTCTCTTACAAACTATTGGTAGGGTACGAAGGAAACAAAATATACCCGAACGCTGCCATGACATAACTTTAATGACTATTAGTTGCACTGACTACCCTTTAAAGTCAGGAAGTTTTATTTCTAAACGTATGTGTGATAAAACAACTGATAGTGTAGTATATACGTTTAGTACAGTGACTAATTTACAAGATATGAGTACTGCTTCTATTTGGCTAATGGATGGGACTTATTTTAGTAAAGGAGTGACTTGTCGACAACTGTACAGCATTCATGGACTAGTGAAATGCGGTTCTTACAATAAAGCTGTACCCTTGGTTTACGCCTTCATGAGTAAAAAATCTGTTAAGTGTTACAATTTTCTTTGGCACTGTATATTCTATTTACTAAGTACAAATGGTCTGGAAGTTAATGTGCAGTTTATCTTGTGTGACTTTGAAGTTGCTGCACTGAAGAGTATCAGACTCAATGTTACAGGAGCTAAGAGCAAAGGTTGTCTGTTCCATTTTGGTCAAAACATTTGGCGTAAGGTGCAGAGTCTGGGATTAGCATCAATGTATAACACAAATTTGTCATTTCAATTGTCTGTAAAGTCTCCGGTAGCATTAGCATTTGTACATGAATCTGAAGTAGTGAAAACATTTGAAGAACTAAAAGTAAATTTCCCAGTTGAAGGACGAGAGTTGCTAAAATATTTTTCTGATTGGTATATTCATGGAAGACTACGTAAATTTACAACTAGAATGTCTAGTGCAATTAGATTTCCTCCTTTATTTCCCATTCAGTTTTGGAACATTTCTGAGCTTAATGAGCTACATTTGCCACGGACACAGAATTCAGTTGAAGCATGGCATAGGCGTTTAAAATGTGTCATAGGATATCGAGAAATTGATTTGAATTCACTTATGCATTCCTTGTGTGGAGAGCAAGACAGGGTAGATGAACTACGGGTACGTATGGCAACTGGTTGTCCTCCGTCCCCTAAAAAACGGAAGCTAATCAAGAGGCATGAACGATTTCTTACTGTATTAAACAATAGAAAAGAATACAGTGCCATTGAATTTGTAAATAGTATAGCGAGACTGTTGAAAGTTTAATTTCTATATTATTGCCAGAATGTATATGATGAACTTTATGGCAATTCCTTAAGAGCAAGCATAAATAAACGGCCTGGAAGAACATCTTGTATGTTTGCAACCATTTATTTATGAATATATAATCGTTTTGTCACAATTATAGCACAGTAGTGCAGGATATTATTTTATATTTCAAAGCCATCACTGCAAACTAAGTGGAACTGTTTATGTAAGAGAGGCACTAAGTGGAACCGTTTATGTAAGAGAGTAAATTTATGTTACGATGAATATGCAGATGTTCGTTTTATTTCTACATCTAATATGTTTGAGTTGACCTTTGGAAAATATATATTGGAAGACGAAGACTTTCTGTTGTTTTTTCAAGCCACTATGATGTTAGTTTGAATAACGGATTACTGTTGTTAAGGCGCACTAATTTAAACAATGTCGGTGAAGTGCACGTCGAGTTAAACAGTAGTCGGTCAACTTATTTGTCGGAGATTTGGGGTCGGTAAAGTCTGTGTCGGTGAAATGCACATTCGGTCTTTCAAAGTAGACCCATATAGACACAGCCAAATAATTAATGCTGTCCTTTTCATAATTCATCTCAAATTTGAGATCTAGAGAAATTTAATAGTGACAAATTATTTTAATTCAACTTCTGTGGAATCCCACAGAATAAAAACATCATCAATAAATTGAATATAAACCACACAATGGTTGAGAAATCATTTTCCAAAATAAGTTCTTTTCATTCCACTCTGCAACAAAAATATTGCCACACATGGGAGCCATTACCACCCTTGCTGCTATGTCACTAGTTTGCTGATATACTTAATTGCCAAACAAAAAAAAAATGTCCAAAACTAGTCCAGGCACAGTACAAATTAAATCTCCACCACATTTGTTTAAAAAACATCTAGCCAAATCTATTCTTCTCTGTGGGAATCATTGTGTACAGTGAAACTACATCCAGACTGATCAACAAGGCATTTTTTTCCACACCACTGACATCCTTTCTACATTCTATAAAATCAAAAAAAATCCTTCCCTTACTGTGTATTGCTCTTAAATACTGGTTGTTAAAAAAATTCAGTCGTAGTTGCCAGTGGTTCAGTCCTGCACATTTTACCTGCCACAATGGACCTGAAGGGCAGGTAAGTAAAATATTTGTGAATCTTTGGAATACCATCTATAACTAGCAATCTAGGATTTTTTTAGTAAGAAAATTCAACATTTTGTTATTTAAAAGACCTTCATAGACCAAGTCAGTAAGCACAGTATCAATAGATTTGTATTGATTTCTAGCAATATTCGTTTTTACTTTTTGGCAAGGCTTGTCATCATTTAACTTATTAGACACACGTTCCTTGTACTGTTGCTATTCCATTATCACCAAATTACCCCCTTTATTCTCGGTCATAATGATTTGTCTTGTGTTAACACTGTTAAAGCAGTCCTTTCATCATGCTTTAAATGTGACCTTTTGTTTTTATTGTAAAACTTAAAATAACCATAACATTCATGTTCACGTAATGCATAGAAAAATAACAGTAAAATCACCATCAGGATTAAAGAAACTTGTCTTTTTCAACTTATTTTCATTGCATAACACCTTTGTTTCTGAAAGTGTCACATTTTCAGCAGTAACATAAGTCAACCTGTAGTTAAGCCATCATCATCATCATCTTCTTTCGGCTGTTAACATTAGGGGTCGCCACAGCGGATCTTCAGTTTCCATTTCTTCCTGTCCTTTGTATCATGCTCTTTCACACCAACTGCCTGCATGTCCTCTCTCACCACATCCATAAACCTTAACTTAGGCCTTCCTCTTTTCCCTCTTACCTGGCAGCTCCATCCTTAGCATCCTTTTCCCAATATACCTCGCATCCCTCCTCAGCACATGTCCAAACCAGCACAATCTCACCTCTCTTGCTTTGTCTCCAAACTGTCCAACCTGAGCTGACTCTCTAATATACTGATTTCTAATCCTGTCCATCCTAGTCACACCCAGTGCAAATCTTAACATCTTTAACTCTGCCACATCCAGCTCTGTCTCCTGCCTTTTCGTCAATGCCACTGTCTCCAACCCATATAACATAGCTGGTCTCATTACCCTCTTGTAGACCTTCCCTTTCACTCTTACTGGTACCCGTCTGTCACAAATCACTCCTGACACTCTTCTCCACCCATTTCACCCTGCCTGTACTCTCTTCTTTACCTCTCTTCCACACTCACCATTACTCTGAACTGTTGATCCCAAGTACTTAAACTCATCCACCTTTACCAACTCCACTCCCTGCATCTTCACCATCCCTTTACCCTCCCTCACACTCACACACATATATTCTGTCTTAGCCCTGCTGACCTTCATTCCTCTTCTCTCTAAAGCATATCTCCACCTCTCCAGGGTCTCCTCAACCTGGTCCCTACTCTCACTACATATCACAATGTCATCTGCAAACATCATCGTCCGCGGGGCCTCCTGTCTGATCTCATCTGTCAACCTGTCCATCACTACTGCAAATAAGAAAGGGCTCAGAGCTGATCCTTGATCAACCTGTAGTTAAACCATTGATCTCATTTTCTGATAGTTCTTTATTGCATAGAATAATGATTTTGAAAGTACCTTTGTGTAGCTTAAAGTTACTAGATACCAGGTATTGTTTTCCATCATTTAAAATCTTTGATTGCTTTGATTCAATCTCCTTCCATTGCAAGCTGTTGGTAGAAAAACATATAATTCTTCCATATTTTTCTCTCATTGAGCAATTCCCGTCCATTAGTGAAATGTTATATCCCTAACATGTTTGAAACCTCTCCCCACTGTTCCATTTTTGATGGAAGCAGTGATCGGCTCTTTGGTTTAAAAACAGGTTCACGCCTGCACAAACTGCTAGGGTGATTTGACTGGTACTCATGCCTATCTCCTGCTTTCCTGTTTGTAGAGTCATTGGACTTCCTTGTCTGTTTGGACTCTTCATTCTTATACATCCTGTTTATTGACACTGATTTTACATATGAGGGCTTCTACCTGTCTTTCTTTTTAAGTTGGTCTCTATGGAGTTTTTTTTTTTTTTTTTTTTTTTTTTTTTTATCTTTTGAGTTTGAAACTGTTTTTCTTTCTTACAGATCTATCAAAAATAAGCATCTCTGCTTTCCATCATTCCTTTTGTTACATTCTTTCGATAAAATTTCAAGTTCACTGGAAAGTGTGATATCCCCCATATCATTGTATTTAACCAAGAATATGAAGAAAAACGAAGCAAAGTTGGACACTGCTGACAGCTTAAAAAATCTTCTTTATTCTTAAAATCACAAGATAAGCGCTTTCGGGATGGCCCTTCTTCAGATAAATAAAATGAATGAGATGGTTCACTTATATACATATAAAAGCCAATCACATTCAGAAATAGCAAGCACATTCAGTGAAAGACACGCCTATTTTTCAAAATAGGCTTAATTGGTATGTAGTCATTTAAACCTGGCTTCCTGTTTGCCATTAAGCTAGCAATCCATTTTGTTTCTACAGTTTCTGTTTGAAGCACAATATCACCCCCCCTAGTGCTGGGTTTAACATTTACAATAACCCTAAATTTAAATGTATGTGTGGGATACAAAATCACATGTCTACATAACGCATTTCTTTCGTCTTTATTCCTAATACTGGAAAGATGCTGAAGAATCCTTACTTTGAACATGCTATTCGTCTTACCCACATAAAAACCTTGGCATTGACAGCATTCTGCTAAATATACTATGTTGGTTGTACGGCAGGTTGCTCTTCCTTTAAAGTGAAACACTTTTTGGGTAGTGGGATGTATAAAAACAGTATCTTTATTTATGTAGGGACAAGCTTTACATAATCCACAATTACTCGTTCCTGTTGAGTATGGTAAAGCATAGGACACATTTGGCATGGAAGGTTCCTTGCATAGTAGATCCTTTAAGTTTTTATTCCTTCTATACCTAAAAGCGGGCTGAGGTCCCACTATGCCCCCCAGTGTACTATCACTGGTCAAGATGTTCCAGTTCTTCCTCACTATATTGCAGATATCACTAGTATTACTGCTATAGTTTAACATGACCTGCGGGATTTTGCATAAAGCTTCATTGCTCTTTTTGACCTCACCCCTTTCAAAAGCTTGAGTTTGAAACTGTTTTTCTTTCTTACAGATCTATCAAAATAAGCATCTCTGCTTTCCATCATTCCTTTTGTTACATTCTTTCGATAAAATTTCAAGTTCACTGGAAAGTGTGATATCCCCTATATCATTGTATTTAACCAAGAATATACAAGTTCTTTCTTCACTTTTTCACAAGTTTGATCCCTTTCTTTTGCCACGGTGCTGTTTCCTTCCTTACCAGTAATTTTTTTATCTGCCTTTATTAGGCCCGGTGGTATTTATGCAAAAAGAATATCTATCTATCTATCTATCTATCTATCTATCTATCTATCTATCTATCTATCTATCTATCTATCTATCTATCTATATCCACTCTCTCTCTCTCTCTATATATATATATATGTATATATATATATATATATATATATATATATATATATATATATATATATATATATATATATATATATATATATATATATATATATATATTTTAATTTTACATTTGTTGAACGGGATTGTCCAACTGAGCTGAAGAGTCCTTTTTCAGCAGAGGCCCGGGGAGAAAAGCTCCAATATATTATAGAATTTTCATTATAAATTGGCATTAAACAGCAATGTTACAGGATTATTGCAAGACATTAAGTAGCAATACAGTGTTATACACTGTCAGTAATCAGGAGTACAGCATAACTATTTCAAGATGTATAAAAAGAAGTATGTCATTAAGATGAATATAGTTTTTGGGGTAAGTGGTTACAAAAACCCAGTTTTATCAAAATCTAGTTGCATGAAGGCAAGACAATTACAATATAATGTTTCTCTGAGGCAATTTGCTTAATAGATTTTAGAAGACAGTAGAAAGAGTATTCACGGAAGATTAGAGAGAGCTAGTGAGAAGAGTGAGTTTAGGGCAGAAAGTAGATTAAGGTATGGGAAGTAGGGGATGTTTAAGAAGGGAGAGTGCAGTGGCAGGACCAGTGGCTTTTAAAGTGCTCTTTGTTGGCTGTTTGAAATTGTTTAGGCTGTGTAAGGGTCCTGATTTCTAGTGGGAGCCTATTCTGGGAAATAGTTGGTTGATAGCTGTACATGTTACATCTAAATTTAGACTTGGGTTTGTAGATTTGTATTAGGTCTTGGTTAGAGCTTCAGAGAGGTCTGGAGGGAGAATAATGGGAGACGAGAGGGGATAGTGCTAGGCAGTAGGAAGGCTGGTATAGAATAGAATGGATGATCTGGAGCTGAGAGAGAAGAAGCTGGTGGGGTAATTCAAGCCAGTTTAAGTGTTTTAGAGAGAGACAGTGATGGGATTTTTAGGTTTGTTGGGCAGCAAATCTAGCTACCTTGTTGTAGGGAGATTTGAGTTTGGTCAGGAGTGCTGAGTTAAGATTTGTGAGAATTTGAGAATTGTACAGTAGAGTGGGTAGAAGGTAGGTAAGAGAGAGTAATCTTGGCTTCAGAGGTAAGGAATTTCTTGTTACAGTAAAGAAGCCCTAGTTTTGAATGAGTCTTTTTGATACAGTTATTAACATGCAAGTCAAATTTAAGCTGATTGTCGATGGTTACACCTAAGAGCTTAGTGCTTCATTCTACCGGAATGGGAGTGATATTATGGGACTGTATGGAGAAGGAGGGTTTAATATTGTTGAACTTTTTAGGTAGGAAGAGTAACAGCTTTGTTTTTTTAGGGTTAAGGATGAGGTAGTTGTTGGAGAGCCATGTTTCAACTAAGTTAAAAGATGCCTGAGTAGCTGAGAAGAGTTTGTAGGGAAAGTTGGCTGTGGTGATGACTGCAGAGTCACCTACGTATTGCACTAAAGATGACTGAGGACAGGAGGTATAGAGCTGATTAGTAAAAATATTTAAAAGTAAAGGCCCTAGGATAGACCCTTGAGGTACACCCATTTTTACAGGGAGAGGAGGGGATAGTGCAAAGTGCCATCTCACTGATTGAGATCTATCAGTGAGGTAGCTGGAAAACCATGCAACAGTATCAGAGGAGAAGTTGAGTTTATGCAGTTTGTGCAGCAGAAGAGAGTGTGCGATAGTGTCAAAAGCTTTTAAGAGGTACAAGAATAGGCAATAAATAAGTTTATAGTCATCCATGGCTATAGAGACAGTGTTGAGGAAGGACAATAGAGATGCAGTGGTGCTATGTTTGGGTCTGAAGCCATGTTGAGTGGGTGTAAGCAGATTTTCCCGTATTAGATACTGCATAACATGTTTATGAATACATTTTTCAAGTACATTAGAGAGAGGGGAAAGGATAGCAATAGGTCTAACGTTGGAGATATCAGAGGAGTTACCTCCTTTGTGTATAGGTAGCATTGTTTCCAGATAGAAGGGACTTTAGATTCAGAGATAGAGCGATTAATTAGGATAGATACAAGGAGAGCAAGAGAGTCAGCTGCTAATAGAAGAAAAGTGGAAGGATTATTGTCAGGTTTGAGGGAAAAGGTATTTTAGGAGATAGTATTAGGAGTAGGTTCAGAAAAGTTGGAGATGTTAGTAGTAGAGGAGTTTGGGTTAAGGTTCAGTAGCTTAAATACTGAATCGATTAAATAGGTATTGAAGATAGAGGCAGTTTCTTCAGATGTGATGTCTGGGCAGGAACTGAGGGAGTTAAGATTACCAGGATGTAATATTTGGTTAATAGAGTTCCATAATTTTTTAGGATTAGATTTTAGGGCTGTGGGAGGTTTGTTATAGAAGTACTTTTTTATCTTTGTTTATGTTTTTTTTGTCAGATTTCTGAGTTCTTTATATTTTTGTAAGTCTGCAGGGAACTTAGTTTGTGACCATTTTTCCATAGTTTATCTCTAGTTATCATAAGGGTACGAGTGGCTTTTGAAAGCCACGGAGATATGGTGGATTTAATTCAGACTTTGCGAGGGGGAGCAAGTGAGTCTAAGGTGCTAAGGAAGGTGGAGTTGTAAGCTAGGACTGCTTCTTCCAGTGGGAGTTGGGTAAGGAATTTCCAGTTTACTTTAGAGAGGAGGACATTAAACATTTCTGGATGGAAGTTAGAGAGTTTGTGACAAGTAATAAATCTAGGAGGTTTTGAGAAGTGGGGAGTGAACCTAAACACTTTTATAGGGGAGTGATCCCTCAGGGTATTTGGTAGGGTTTCAGATTATGATATTTGGAAGGATTAGATACAAATACTCAGTCAATAAGAGTACTAGATGTGTGAGAGTTGTTTGAATGAGTAGCTTGGGAGATTAGCTGTGTAAAGCCATATAAATTAATGTAAGTATTAGTGCTTGGATTACTGAAAGTTAGCCAGTTAAGGTTGACATCCCCAAAGAGAATAGTTTCATTGGGGTTGTGTTGAGAAAAGTATGAAAGAATATTTTCGAGCAGAGGAATGTTGTCTCCTGGAGGAATATAGATGGCTGCTACTGTGATAATGGTGTGGTCATTGATTTTAAGGTTAGCTGTAAGTAGTTCATCAGGAGAAAAGGATGGGATAAGTTTCATAATACTTGCATTTGTGAGGTGGTTGGAGTAGAGGATGGCTGCACCACCCCCTTTTTTTTGGCGATCTATGCGGAGTATATTATAACCAGGGGGGAGAATGTCTTTATCAGAGGTTTGGGGGTTTAGCCAAGTCTTTGTTAGGTTTATGACATTAGGGGTGTGAAAGGCTATCCAGGCATGGATTTCACTAACTTTGTTTAGGATACTATGGGAGTTCATAGAGTAAAAGGAAATATGTTTATTTGGAGAGGATGAGTTTATTAAGTAGAGAGAGGTAGTGTTATGCATGGTGGGGTGATGGATGGGCCCATTATTTGGATGAATGTCTCCTGATAGAAGCAGGGCTACATGATGGTGGTAAAGTCTGAATTTAAGTGGGTTGTAAGTCAAATACTTAGTCTTGGTTTTAGATGCTAGAGAGTGAGGGGGAAGAAGTTTGATTTTAGGCAGAGACAGCTTCTTGGAAAAGATAGAGGAAGAGATTGTAATAGAGTACGGCAGAGATGAGAAGCAGTTAGTATGCGGATTAGTGGGATCTCTATGGACAGGTGGTAATGGAGTAGTACAATATGTAAGAATGAGAAGGAGAAGTAATGGAGGCAAGAGGAAAATAGAGAGGGTTGCAATAGCCATGGCCTAAGGTGGGGAAGTAGGATTGGGATGGAGTGAGGAGTGGGTAAGGGACTAGGAAAAGGAAGTTGCTGGACCTGTTAGAGAGTTGAAGTAACATTTAAGTGAAACAACCTGTAGGGGGAGAAGGAGATATGTAGGAAGAAGGAGGATTTGCAGCAGACTAAACTATGAAATGATAAGTAAGGGAGGGTAAGGTGTTAAGAATGTTTTAGAAGACAGGAAGGGGTGGAGTTAGGGGTAGAAGAGATTAGGTGGTTAGGTATAAAGGAAATTATATGGGGGTGGGTGGGAATGGGAGTGTGAGGTGAGTGAAGTGAGCCCGAGCATAGCGAGGGTGAATGGAGCGAGACGGACCAGGAAATGGCAATCACCACAAGAAACAATCAGCAGGCAAGGATGGGAAACAGTAAGAAGCATAGAGTCAGAGTCAGCAGGTAAGTAGAAGAGGTGGGGAGGTGTAGGTAGAGAAGAAAGATATGTAATAGCAAGGTATACACAGGTATTTGCAGTAAGATAAAAACAGTTAAAAGGAAACCACGAACAGAAAAACAAAACTAGTATAGCTAACTAGGAGAGAGTTGACACTGCGGTAGTGACTAACTTATAGATGGCAAAGAGAGACAGAGGCAAGGTTTCTAAACAGGTGAGTATTGGGAGGGGGGTCTCAGTGGTATGCAGGTATCCTGTACAGTAGACAAAGTAAGACTAATTTGTGGTATGAGCTTAGAACATACTTTTAGTGTAAACTGGCTACACAATAGAGCAGTGTCAGTAAAGGTAGACACAGTCTTGATGGAAGACAATTTGCTTTTAAAACCTAGGGAAAACAGGAGGGGAGAGAGTGTGTTGAATATAAAATTTAGAAAAAAAAAACAAAAACAACAGAGGTACATAGATAGATAGATAGACAGATATATATATATATATATATATATATATATATATATATATATATATATATATATATATATATATAGATAGATATACAAAAATAATATATATGTAATATGCAGCAGAGACTACTGAAGGCAGCAGTAGGCAGTACAAATAATTTTCTGCTCATAACCAGTATTCACAAAACAGTATGCAAGGAGCAATGACTATCCCATGTTTCACTAGGGTGACAGGGTGATAGAAATGCTGTTGAATGCACTACCTAGATACCAGTACAAAGTGACTTACAAATGCCACTAAATGCAGTATACAGACAGCACTGTATCGCTAAAACAGGTGTGGCACAGCAGATCATGGCTGGGCAGAGATCCAGGCACAATGTGTGGAATTCCATAGGCATAAATGCAAATTCATTAATGATGTATCACATTGCACCAGTATTTTGGCACATAGGACTGCACACATATGAGTGACATGTAGCTAAGAGCAGGAGGCCAGAAGAACCAACCACATTTTGTGACAATGATTAGCCACACTTCCCCTTCCATATTGATACAATAAAGTGTGCTGGTACACTTGCATGTGTAATAAATCTTGTACAATCAAACATTTGTGCATCGTGCCTTGGCAACACACTTGCTAGCAACATAAACATAACCCCTTACAGTAGGGCAGGGAAAAGAACCACCATCTCTTGCTGGTATATATCATCACAGTCTTCATATGGTAGCTTTTTTCCCCAGTGTTATCACTGCCATTGATTTGTACATAGCTAATATGTCAGTCTTGCTTATTATTGCTTATTATTATAGTGTTATATGTCATTCTTGGTTTCCCCAACCCATCTTCATCCAGGTACCGCAGTGTCAGTATATGGAACAAATACTGCCATGTTGCACTGGCTGCATGTATAGCTGAGCAGTCTTTCATGGCTATGAATATAGCTCATTACCAGAATCTTCATTATTTCCAGTATCTAATACAAATTTATGGTGGTATTTTTAGTCATATGCAGATGCATTAAAGCTATCTGCTCTGTCCATCAATAAGCACAGCTAAGCTGCAATTCTTATAGACCACGTACACAAATGCATGATGACTTCAAATGAGCATAAATAAATGAGCTCATAATTAGATGTAAATGAAGAATGATGAAACTCAGCATATGCTAATGAATCATCATATCACCCATCTTCAATTTATAGTGACATTTTCTTCCCTGTCCACACTGTCCGCAGATATGATACGTAAAGATGAGTTTCTCTAACCCTATTTATTTCACAGTCCATGAAAAGTGCTGTCACTATCTGCTAGCCTTGCTATTTCCAGGTGTAAACAACTTGCTTTGGCTGAGCCAAAACTGCTTACACATAACAGTGCTTGTAGGACAAGAAGACAGAGATATAGGCAAACGATAACTCACTATAACTTTGATAATTAGAAGATACTTGATAAGTTTAGCATGGACAGGGACATTATAAGGAACTCAGTGAGTATATGACCCCTATAGGCATACTGGAAGAATGCATGGGCTTCCTGTCCCTGTGGACACCAAGGTATGTATAGCCATCAATATACTTGTCACAGAGACCTTTCAAAGGCAGACTGGCAATATGTTGGGTATTTTACAGGCTTCTTCCTTAAAGATACTGCAGCAATTCCTGGATGTACTCTTGGCATATGTGGACTAGTAAATCTACTTCCTAGTGTCACCTCAGGACCAAGCCAGGACTAAGCTTGCCTTTTATGGGGTGGTACATTTCCCTGAGGTACTAAGTTTAAAAGATTGCACCCATGTTGTGATTACGGCCCCTTTTGGTCCATAGTGGGGAATTGGTACTGCAATAAGAAGGGCTATCATTTCTCAACTGCCAGGTAATTTGTGATGGATAGGGGTGCATCTCCAGTGCTTCTGTCCATCAAGATGGCAGTGCACATGATTCCCATATCTGGCACACTAGCTCTACCACCTCTTCCTGTATGGTCAGATGTCCCATGGTCATCTTGTTGGCAATGTATTTTGTTTTCTTTTTTGTTGTTGTTGTTGTTTCTTTTACTTTTCTATTGTATTTAAGTAGTTATTTATGGTAAAATGTATTGTTGAATAATTAATCACGTTTCCTTTGTTTTGCCTCTCTCTCCTTCTTTTTCTCTCTCTCTCTCTCTCTCTCTCTCTCTCTCTCTCTCTCACACACTCTTTTTGTTTTGTCTTTGAAGTGAAACCATATATCCACTGGAGCTATGGTTCATCGAAATGGAATAACATATCCCTGAGTTTTATTGTCATTGAGAGGAGATTCAGCCTCTTGAAGAGCCATTTCAGGTGCATTGATGAGTCTGGGGTGCCTTTCAGTTTGACAAAGTTACTGTATGTAGGATGTTTACTGCATGTTGCATTATTCTGCACACTATGCTCATGCACTGGTCTGCTGATGAAATGATCCATGCTGTTACTGCAGATTCTGGTTGGTTCCACTCCAAATATGAGAAATGATGATCAGCCAGCAGCAATAGTAAGGGACACCCTGTGGCAGGCTTGTGCACAGCATATGGCTGCACAGGTAAAGAGGAGGTATCTAGTCCAAAACTATGGACCATGACATTCAGGCTAGTGTTTCCTTTATTGTGAAAAACATATAGAGTATAATTGATGCATGCAGTGATATCTGTGGGCTTTGTTGTATGTTTCATTTTCTGCTGTCACTGTTTATCTGACTGTCTTTCTTGTGTTTAAATGATTATTCTTATTTTTTTATTTCAGAACTCATTTTTGTTTGTAAAAGTCATGCCTGAGAGCTCACTGACTCCTGTTCAGTGATATTGTGAGGCATCATATAAATAATCAGGGCCTATATTAGAACATCAAAGTTTCAGAACTTCGAATGTTCTAATATCGACTCCTATTCAGTGAAAGCTGAAAATAGTAAAGTTACAGAAAACTGATCTCTTTCCTAGGGAAAGAATTTGGTTGTCCGTTCCTGCCGCTTTGCTATTTTCAGCAATGTGGTGGAAAGTTACAGGTCGAGTTCAGGTAAGTGTGCGATTGTGTGGACATGAGGGTTAGGGCAGGTTAGTTGAGTTAGGGTTAGGGTGCGGGTCAGGCAAGTCTGTGAATGTGTGGACATGAGGGTTAGGGTGGGGTAGGTGAGTTAGGGTTAGGGTGTGGGTGAGGTGTGTGTGCAATAGTGATGGACCTTAGGGTTAGGGTTTGGGTTAAGGTAAGTGGGTAGATAGTGGTGTATGTACAGTTTAGCGTAGGGTTAAATGTGAGATTTTAGGTGTATGTGTGTGGATTGCTGTTTGTTTGGTGTGCTTGTGTTGTGCGCATGTGTTTTGGAACAGCAATTTTTTTCCCTAGGAAAAAATTTGCTGTTCGGAATTTTCGATGTTTTCAGCTTTCGCTGAATATGGGTCGATATTAGAACATTTGAAGTTCTGAAACTTCAATGTTCTAATATAGACCCAATAATCATAACTATTTTGCATAATACATTCTGCTGAAATGGTTTACCTAAGTGTGATTGTACTGAATGCCCTCATATGGTATAATTAGTAAAAAAAAAAATAATTCGATATTGAACATAAGTTTATACTTTGCAGTTGAATGAAAATATATCATATTGTTTTTTTTTTTATGAAAATGTATCATATTTTTATGTTATGCAATTTCCTCTCAGATTAATGTTTGAGAATCTTTCACATTTTTTATATTAAACAATTTCTTCAAGTATTAAGGTATGTTGCTTGCTAAGGTACTGCAAATCAAATTATTTTATTTTGTCATACACAATAATTTGCTACTTCAGAGAAAAAAATATTATCATTTGTGCAGTAGTGAGGGTGAAGTGGCTAGGATTTCTTTACATGGGAGGGTACTCATTTTAATCTTTAATTTTCTAATCGGTGTTTCTTTGAAAACTTGTGTATGATTCCCCTTTGAGTTAAACATTTACTTGTGATTCTAAAGAGCAAATTAAAAGTAACAGAATTGTCACAG
Source organism: Protopterus annectens (assembly GCF_019279795.1). Taxonomy (NCBI): domain Eukaryota; kingdom Metazoa; phylum Chordata; order Ceratodontiformes; family Protopteridae; genus Protopterus; species Protopterus annectens. The sequence continues at coordinate 1,112,096,203 of NC_056744.1, read as the reverse complement.
TTGATTGACAGTAGTTCAAGTTCAAATTAGTCATGCACATCTCGTAAACATAGGCAACGTGATAGTGCAAGTGATTTTGAAGAGGACCTCTCATAAGACATGGACGGTGAGTAGGTCAGATGTCATGACCTACCTCATGCAGGTGATTCTGAAGACTCTGATCTGACAGTGCTACAGCAATATGATAAGGACCTCAAATGAGAGGTTCTATTAGGTGCAGATGAATGCTCATGTGGCTTGCATGATATCTATTGTACTTGTTTCCCTGCCTAATTACAGTACTTTCTTGAGAACCACTTGTATTCTCATATGCTCTGCCCCACATGTCTGGACAGTACCCTGCCCTCTTCCCCTTCCAAAATTGACTTCTGCTTAAGTCTGGTAAGTCCCATCTAGTGTACAAATGGAGGCAGTCAAAGATGATTGGTGTGCCACCATACTATGCTTCAGTTTGATCATGGCATTGTCCCATTATCCAAAATATAAGCACACATTTTAGTCTGACTAGTAATTAGCAGTCTCCAGAAAATAATTTCCATATGATCCTTTTCTCCACAAGTGAAAAACAGAAGCACTAATCTCAAGATGACTATTGAGAGGCAGAATGAGGGCTCCCAAATAATTGTTGGTCTTTGTCTAGATGTTGCATATTTTAAAAGCAAGACGGAAAATGGGTTAATATCCTAAGAGTTGCAGTCTGCAGTAAGCAGTTAGACATGAAAGTGGAGGTAACTCAAACATTAGCAAGCTAAGGGGAGAAACACTAATTTTAAAAGAGAAAGTATTTGCTAGAAGAAATGTGAGTGCCTTAACAAGTGTGTCTGTAATGTTATTCCAATAATGAAAAATAAAGCATAAATATATATGTATATACACGAAACCAAGAACCAACAGAAAACTTGACAGAAATAAAAAAAAAAACGCTGACAGTCCTGTACTCAAAAACCTTTATTCGGGAAACCACAACAGTTAAGCGTTTTCGTCAGCAACCACAGGCTAACTTCATCAGAACTGAAATAAAACAAAAACATGTTTAATTTATAGCATAAAAGCATCACCTGATTCAATTAAACAATCAAGTAAATAGTTCTATATGCTTAAAGTGCCAAGTGCAATAAAAAATGCCATAGCCATAAAAAACAACATAGTATATAAACACAAACAACTCTACACCCTAAAAATAACTTGATCTAAAATTAGCAGTAGGTAATAAAATAGGAAATTAATATATTAAAAATTGAACAACTTTAAATTTCATATGCTCGCAACTTAAGTAGGCTAGTTAAATTTGTTGCATCGTTCAAGCCAGGGAAGGCAGTGGCATCTAATTTATTCTGCCAAAACAATTCTTTAAAATCAAGATAATCTTCCCATGGTCCACCCCTAGGGTTCTGTGGGACTTTTTCAATGACACAAAATCTAAAATCATGTCCAGGGTTTTTATTGATGTGTTTGAATAAAGCACTAGTGTTGTTCTGGGTTCTTATAGCCCTAAGATGTTCATATACCCTGTCTTGAAAGTGCCTTTTGGTTTTACCAATGTAGAACCCCTTTCAATTAATACACAAAGCTGCATAAATGACTCCCACAGTGCTGCAAGAAAATCTACCCTTGGACTTAATAACTGTGTGGTTAATAATAATCTTGTCTGTGTTCAAAATGTAAGAACATTGTGAACAAAACCCCACTTCCTGGTGCCTAACCCACCATTACTTGTAATGGGATGAAATTCCCTCTCCAGTAAATTTTTGATGGTAGTCCCTCTCCTATAAACAACCCTAGGGTATACAACAACCTTACTCAAGACAGTATCTTGTCCATAAAAAATTCTCCAATACTTCTTTAAAATACTATATATCTCATTGTGATCTAAAGAGAAATTTGTAATGAAGGAACAAACTTGTTCGTAGTCTACTTCCTCAAGAGCGGTGCTTTAGTCGTATTCACTGCATAAGTATTGTCTAAAAGTAACGGGCACAATTTCCCATCTAGTCTCATATTTGAAACCTCACTAATGATGTTGTCAATTAATTCCAGAGGATATCGTCTAGACAAAAACATACCTTTTAAACAATTAATCTGAGTATGAAAAAATTTAGTGCTGCTAACCATGCGTGAAATTCTAATAAATTGACTTTTAACAACTCCTTTCTTGACATGTTCCAGGTGGCTACTCTGATTGTGTAATAGACTGTTGCTATATGTAGGCTTCCTGTACAAATCACTAACAAAGGAAGCATTGGTCAAATCCTTTCCTATAGTAACATCCAAAAAGTTAATTTCATTTACACTATACTTTAAAGTAAATCTTAAAAACTGCATTGTACTGTTGATATAGGTCAAAACATGGGACACTTCTGCTGGATCACCATGCCAGACAAAGAATAAATCATCAATATAACATACATACAGGGCCCATTGACTGGAAAAAGAAGAATGCAAGAGAAATTTCTTCTCCCACATGTACATAAAAATGTTTGCAAAAATGGGGGTGCATGAGGCCCCCATAGCCCCCCCACTCTTCTATACAAAAAACTGTCCATCAAAATAAACGAAGTTAAACTTTAAAATAATTTCCAAAAGTGTTACCAAAACAGAAACCTGGTTGTTATCAAATAAATTACAGTCAAACAAAAATTCTTCAAACCATTCCAAATCCAAAGAGGGTGGTATGATGTTAAACAAGTTGGTAAAATCCACAGTTAGAAAACTAACATTCTCATCAAAAGGCAAGTTTTTAAGTTTTATCAAAAAGTACCAGGAATCTATACAAATGTGTTCCACATCTTTCAAAAAATTTTTAAGCATAATGTCAAGATATTTACCCATAAAATGTGTTTTAGATCCCGCTGCACTAACAATTGGTCTCACAGGAGGATTGTTCCTATCTTTGTGTATTTTAGGTATGCCAAAAATACTCGGCACCCTAGGAAATCTAACTGTGAGAAATTCATAAAGTTCAACATCAATTTGTCCCTGATCAAACAGGTCTATAAGAAGTAAATCAGTCCTATAATGTGAAATATTGACAAAATTCAGGGAAACTTCTTCATACATAGCATCACCTAAAAGCAGAGTATTCATTCTGTTGTTGTAGTCACAGCTAGTCATGACCACTGCTCCGCCCCCTTTGTCCGGTTTCATGACTCTGAGTGATTTATCCATACATAATTTAAACTGTTGTGGTTTCCCAAATAAAAGGTTTTGAGTACAGGACTGTCAGCATTTTTTGGATTTATATCTGTATATACAACTGCATAAGAATACAAACAGATGGAATATTTAAGTAATAACATAATTGTCTGCATAAATGCAAATGTAAAATACATGAGTAAAATAAAAATCTTCATATATATTTCTGAAAATCACAAAGATCTGCATGAGTACACTTACAACTACTTGTTTATGTATGTATACAAAAAGAAGAAAACATGTTTGGATTTCCAAATTTTCATTTAGTATTTACATTAACGTAGGTAGCAGTTAAATTACATGCTGATATTTTATGTAGGCAAGGACATATTTATTAATATAGCATTAAAAAAGTAATTTCTTTCACAATTATAATTGCACATACAAGATGGCTAAAGTTAATCAGGCACCACAACCTCTTTAGAGTTGAGTTTGGGGAGCAGCAGTTGATCCAATGTCAAATAAATGTCAAGCAGATACTTCAGTGAGAAATGACCAATATTATTAACTCTCTCTTACTTTTGTATGCATTTGTAAGACATACTTTTATATGCTTAGAATTACAAAGGAAGACAACAACTAAGCACACACTTTTGCACAGCTTAGGAAATGAAATCTTCCTTGAATTGCTACATTGTTCTGTGTGTCTCTATATTCTGACTGAACAAAATTCTGAGTCTGTTACATGCAAAGTGTAATATTTAAGAAAATGCCAGCATAACTTTATTTGGGTTTATATGTTACAGTGAAGGGAATAATAGCATATGAGAATTCAGATAATTATATGTAATATTTGAACAAACTCATGGTAAGGAAATACTTCTGTGAATTGAATGGCTTAGAAATAATAATCATATAATTAATTATAAGGAGAAAAAAGTGAAACACAGGTAAACAACAATGGTCTTGTGTCTTATGTCTCATGTCTCCTTTTTACAGCTAAAGAGCAGATCTCCTACAAAAAAAGTCAGCAGGATAAGGGCATCAACTGACTAGTTGAGTCCAATGGTAAGTCTGAATAACGCAGTAAATAGGAGTGTGTGTTTAACTGATTTATTTTATATATATATATATATATATATATATATATATATATATATATATATATATATGTATACATATATATGTATATATATATATATATATATATATATATATATATGTACATACATACATACATAAATATACATGGTTTACCTTCATTTAGTAGACAACACAAATATCGGCATCTTGAAAGATAAACCACTCTATGTCGAAAACAGAAATGTTGACTTCTTATCACACATGCACTGAGGAAGAAACTCAGCATGTGCAACTTTAAAACATTGTCTTTTTTTGCAGGAGTCAAGTCCAGTTTCACCACACCCCCATGTAAGGGGCTTCCTATCACCCCCTCTATTAATTATAAATACTAACCCTGAGACTGCACAATCCCTGGGGAAAGGGAATATTTCCTTATCCAGGGATTATTGATCTTGCACACCTGTTATCTCTCTGTATACTCAACCAAATGCCATCTATTAAACAGGTGTCAACCAAACTCCCTATTGACTAAACCAACAGAATATATATATATATATATATATATATATATATATATATATATATATATATACATACACATATATATATATATATATATATATGTACATACACATATATATATATATATATATATATATATATATAGAGAGAGAGAGAGAGAGGAAGGTCTACTTCATTTCTTTAAAAACTATTTTCATTGAAACTCAAATGACTAGGACCAATTCACTGAAAGCTCACTTCATTGAAAACTCATTTCACTGTAACTCATTTCATTGAAAGTTATATATGGCCTTTTCCCCACTGTAGTGTGATCCTGGAGTTAGTATATATAGTAGGGGGGTGTGGAGGGTGACGTTCCCCACATAGTTTGGTTATATGTTGTCTTCTGGAAAGAGTAATTCATTCCACTTGTAAATATCTATCTGTATGCTTTAAAATGTTTACAAGATGTGGGGGGCTACACCCCCTAAACCCCTCAATGTGGGGGTCTGTGCCCCTCCCCTTACTTTATATACTAACTCCAGGATCGTACTACAGTAGAGAAAAGGCCATATATAACTTTCAATGAAATGAGTTTCAGTGAAATGAGTTTTTAGTGAAGTGAGCTTTCAGTGAATTGGTCACAGGAAACTGACTTTCATGCTAATGAGTAGACCCATATATATATATACATATATATATATATATATATATATATATATATATATATATATATATATAAATATATATATATATATATATATATATGCATACAGAATTATAACAGAATTATAACTGAAGCACTAGAATACATTCAGTACATCACTACAAGCAAGAGTGAGATATTTAAGTATATAAGTGCAGTACTTCAATCATTAATTCATTCTATTATAGTGTTAAAAGAAATACAATTAATACAGAATAGAACAAAAGGCTTAAAGTACAATCAGTACATGCCTGCAAACAAGCATTATATTATGTCAGGTTCAGATAGAATGAATCAGTTACTTGTGACAGAGGATTAGCAATTGACAAAAAACTTGAAGAAAACAGTTGAGTGAGTAGGGTATGGTAATGAGTGGGATGGAAGGCAGAAGCTACAGTTGAGTTAGAGCAGTGAAACTGTTAGCAAGTAAGGGCTCAGTAGAGAGGAGCGCAGTGACATAGAAGGAGTTAGATGGTACAGTTACAGGTAGAGTTGCTAGGAAAGTAGTATTTGACTGCTGATTTAAATATGTGCTGTTATACTTCTAATGTCAATGGAGAGCTTGTTCCAATTTAGGGCTGGGTAGTACCTGCATAGATTTTGACCAATGATTTTTTTGGGCTTAGAGATTGTTAGGTATTGATGGTCAGAGATCCTGAGGTGTCTTGTAGGGGCATAGCTAGTGACAAAAGTGGAGATGATAGGGTAGGCAGAGGGCATGTAAAGACAGGAGTGAATAATAGTTAACTAAGAGGCAAGGAGCTGGTGTGGGAAATTAAGCCAGGTTAATGTCGAGAGACAGAGACAGTGATGAGAGTTAGGAGACTGATTGATGGCAGACCAGGCAACTTTGTTGTATGTGCTTTTGAATTTAGTTTGTAGGGAGGTTTGTAAGTTGGTTAGGATTTGCAATCCGTAGAGAAGATTAGCGAGCAGAAAAGCCTGAGCTAGTGAGATTCTGGAGTTGTTAGTAAGGGACTTTTTATTTCTTTATTGGAGTCCACATTTTTGATAGGTCTTTTTGATGCAGTGGTTGACATGTAGGTTGAATTTTAATTTGTCATCTATGAGGACATCGAGAAGTTTAGTTTGGGGTTCAGCATATATTGGGCTGTTGTTAGAGGAAGTGAGAGAAAAGTTGGTTTGAGTGGTGTGAAGAAATAGAAGTTTGGTCTTTTTGGGATTAAGGATAAGTTGATTGTATGTGAGCCATTTCTCAATGGAGTTAAAAGAGTTTGGGTGAGTGAGAGAAGGTCAGAGAAAGTGTAATCTGTGGTAAATGTGGTAGATTCATCTGGACATTGGATTTGGGTGGAGAGAGGACAGGAAGTGTAGAGTTGGCTCGTGAAGATATTGGAAAGTAGGGGGACAAGAATTGACCCTTGAAGAACTCGCATTTGGATGGGAAAGAAGGGGGATGGAGTGGATTGCCATTTCACCAATTATTGATGGTTGGAGAGGTAGCTGGTGAACATGTGAGAGGAGGATGGGGTGGGAGACAGTGTCAAAGGCTTTAGAGAGATGAAGGAAGGGGTAGGAGCATGGTTTAATGTTACTTCTAGGGAAGGAGACAGAGTCAGAAAAGTAGATTAGGGTGGTAGTGGTGCTGTGGTTAGGTCGGAGGCCATGTTGAGTGGGAGTGAGCAAGTTTTCTAAGAGAAGATGGTCCATGATTTGTTTGTGTACACATTTTTCAAGTACTTTTGATATTGGAGAGAGTATTGCTATGGGGAGGTAGTTGGTGAGTTTTGTAGAGTTACCCCCTTTATGAATGGGAATAGTAAAGAACTGTTTCCATATAGAGGGAACAGTGGAATCAGATATAGAGTGGTTGAACGTTTTTTGTAAGAGCACTGAAATTTTGCATAAGGAGTCCTGGTGTGGTTTCATCATGATGGGATTTATTTGAGCAATCAAGCTCTAGATCTGTTTAGTGTTTGGTTTTCTTTGTTTTTGAAGGACATGTTAACACAAAGTAAGTTGCAATAGGAGTCAGGAGGGGTTATGTGGGGATGGTGGAACAAGCTGCATGGCAGTCTGGTAGGCAGAAGAAGGGGCTTATCCTTCGAGTATGGAAGAGACACCCCCCACACTCCTTGTTTCCTTTCTCTATGTTCCTAAGTCCATCAACATTGAGAGAGTTGTCTAAGTGAGTGGTGCAAAGCTGCTGAAGGAAGGACAGAGAGTAAGTAAATGCTATTTTCTAAGGTGATCAGTTTGTAGTAATTATGGTTCATGTTTTTCTGGTTGTGATTTTCAGTTGTATAAAGTATGAGGTGAGCATTTTGTCATGCTGCCCATAAGTGTTGTATTATATATTTTACAGGTGCAAGTTTAGTATGTGACTTTTATTCTCTGTTAAGAAATCTGGTCACAATGTCTCTTGTCTTAGGTTGGGAAGGTAAGGACACCAGTGACAAACATCAGTTTATGCATGTTATTGGTTAGTAGGCCACATTATGTGCAAAGTTTCATAAGCTCATAAATAAATATGAAGTAATCAATCATCAGAACATTTTCAGCCTACCCAGAACAATCAATATCCTCAGGTTACTCTTGCCTCAAGGATGGTCACTCAAAATAGGCCCAGAGTGAATTTGTCAGGGCTCATTGAATTTTCTTGGTCAATATTGAATGTAGCTAGGATACTGCTTTGCTTATATGCAGAGGTGGTTTATTCCATAGCAGGGAATAAACAGAGATAGGAATCTGTTGCATCAATGTGCCATATTAGTTTACTAATTGAAATGAAGGTCCTTTGTACTTGTGTTTAATGAAACCTTAGCTCTGTGAAGATATAGTATGTCTAGGCTAGTGTGGTCTTTCTTAGTCCAAGAGGTCAAAATACAGATACTACAGAAAAGAAAATTAGAAACAAAGTACAGACAGAGGAGGGAATCAACTGGTCTGGATAACCAATGGATTAAGGCTCGTATTTTTTTTGGGTTAAGCACTTCTGATGCCAATCTATCTAAGTGATATGTTTTGATAGGTACATACCAAAGTGGACGTTACATTCAATAATAGGGTAGGTAAGAATTGTATAATGAAAGGAAGACTTCTCTGGTTCTGGATGAGATGCTTGTAGTCATGTATTTGGCCAGATAGCAGGATTTTGTGAATACTTAATGACCGAAAGATAGGGTGCCATTCACAAGAGTGCCTAGATCAAATGAAAGTATTTGTCTTAATGGGTATGTCATCTCTGTGGTATGATGAGGAATTATTTATTTTACCAAAGTGAACTCTACTGCATTTTTTTGCAATTTAAATTGATGCCATTGTCCTTGCATCAAGCATTTTGGTGGTCCTGGTGCATCTTATTGTCAGTGCGGCGTTGAATAGAAGCTCCTGGTTTACACTTGTCAGTATTTTTTTTTTTTTTTTTTTTTTTTACCAGAGATCTGGCATGTTTGCTTATACATCAGAGGAATAACTGTCAATTACCAGTGCCAGGTCTTGAGGAACACCAGTTGTAGCATTTCTATTTTCAGCTTGGTTTAATTAAGTGCTTTGAGTTTCTAATATCATGACAGTAATGCACCCCATTTCTAAGTCAGAGTACTATTGCAGTTCATGAAATTAGTATTGTTTCAGTCTTTGATGTTAGTCAAAAGTGCTATTGTCAGCACCCACAGTGTGCCCAGAATTGTCAACTTTTGTATTGCATATGGGTTGCATGTATTGATAGCATATTTAAGTAAGATTGTAAATTATTTTTATTAAGCTTATTGCTCCTAATCCTATTATTGGAACTGTCTGGATATCTTTCTTCCACATTGCTCTCATTTCTGCTTGCATATCCTGATATTCTATGACTTTGCGTCTCTCTCTGTATGTTAGACACTTTAATCACTGGGTCTAGCAATTTCAATGATCAACTCTACTTTTGTCTTCTTTTCATGGATTGCCATATTTGGTTTTCTTGCTATTTCTGTATTTGCACAATCCCCAATGTAACAGTACTGCCACATTATTGTGCCTTTCTTTACTGACGTTCTCTGTCATGCAAGTATCACACCCAGCAACAAGTCATGTGACTGTTTCCACCTCTGTTTTACAGAACCTGAATTTGCCTGGTTCTCCCAATTTTTAATGGACTTTATAAACCAGTGCATACAAAGTCCACCATCTTGGGAGGTCATTATTAGCCTTTCATCTTTGGATTCAGTTCACCTCTCTTTAACCATTCCCATGTCGAATTTTGGTTAATATGAGGCTCTTCCAAGGGATATCTGTACTTGCTACTATATTTGTGGATTTTCCAATTATTTTTCCTTCTTGTCTGATCGTTTCCTTATATTTTTTCTCTTTTTTGGTGCATTAGTTGCTGTCTGACTTCTGTCTTCCTCTGGTATGATTTCCATTCCCACTTGATACCACAATGCTTCTGCTAAACTAAGCAAAGATGCCATCACAGACTTCTTCTCCTCATGTTTTAAAACTTTCATTATATTTAGATCCAGTGAGGTCAGCATATATGCATGTATGTATGCAGTCTTATGAGTGCAAATTTATATATGTAATCAATTTTGAGTATGCCCATAACTCCTTTAGAGTGAAGAATATATAATCTTGGTGCACACTAATTTTTATATGTCATCTGATAAGCATGAAGCATTTTTCTTGTTTTCATGACCAAATAATCCAGTATTTTTTGTGGCTAGGCAATCACCCCAAAACTTTAAGTTTTAAGTAGGAAGAGAAAACTGATTTTTAGCCTGGTCTTTATTTTTAGATGTCAGGGCAGTTTTCAATATTAGTTTCAGTCTTCAGAAGTAGCTCCTACTGAGCTTTATTCTCATTTGTTCAAATTTTATTGCCAACCGTTCATCTATTCCCAAATATGTATATACTCCCTCCTTCTCAAGTTCCTTTATATCACATTCCTGTCAGATTCTGATATTTTCTAGCTGCAGCTTTCCTTTTTAAATGTGACTTTTGTACATTTTTCCAGAACAAATGACATTCTTATATAATCTGATAAAGTTTTAACCTTTTATAGTTGTGCTTTCAACTACTCATCTGATGAACTTTACAGTTTTAAGTCATTCACCACAAAATCTAAATGTGAAATCTTTAAAAAAGAATGATTTCTTGGGCCATATTGTAACCATAGCCTAATTTGTTAAGTAAACAGCTTAACAGGTTAAGGCAAAAATATTAGCCGAGACAACGAATCCCCCTTGAATATCCTCCTTTGCATTCTTATGCCCCTTTTACAACTCTATTATGACTTTGTTTAGCAACAAATGAACCTTTCTATTCTATTGCCATAACTTATTTTTTCTAAATGACTATTAGCTCTGCATGCATCAGTTCTAGTAAATAATCTGTATATTGTCGGAAAATAAGTTATAGATCTATAGTTCTTAGAGTGGCTTATAGATTCACTCATAAAGAGGAATATTGTTTTTATGTTGTTAACCAGGAAGGTGTCTGTTCAGGACATGCATGTAGGTAGTTCTTGCTCAGGGCTAAATATGTGTGTAAAGATGTTAATGCTTTTAATCAGAGGTTAGGTACTGCATCTGGGCCTGGGGTTGTCCACCTAAGAGTTTTTCTAAATTTTGTCTCAGTTTCTCTGACTGTTATGTCAATCCACTTTATATCCTCTACCTTAGAGCTCTTTATTATTTATTTTAATTCTTCTATCCATTTGGCAGTCTTGTTATGCTGAATAGAGTCTAAATAAATATTTCCCCAAAAACGTGCCTAAAACTGTGTTAAGGGTAGAATGAGAAAATGCAGCACATGTTCGCAATGCCCTTTATTTTATCGGGTGATTCCTTGTCCATTAAGGACAAGGTGATTTATATTCCAGGTAGATATAATTGTTATACAAAATGGATTATTTGTGCCGCAATTTGCCAACAGTGTAGTTGTTTTTCTATTGTTAAATCTGAACTTTGGCTAAGAGATCACACAAATGAACACAACTAAGAAATCAATAAGGAAAAGATTACCAATGCTCTTTATAGACATATTCAGGATTTACCTACACATCACTTTTTATTTAATAAAGTAGGATCGATAACCACCACCGCTATGAAATAAATGGCACTGAGCACTAATAGAGCAAACAAAGTCAAACAACAATAAAAAATAAAACAGGCTCAGTGACAACCTCTGGCAGTGAATATCAGCTACCATGAAAATGTCTATTCAGACCAACTTCTATTCTTGTAAGGCTGTTTAAGGAAAAAACGATTTGCTGGACCCTTAGGTAAAATAAGGTTCTTTTATTCAACAATTCCAGAACAGGTAAGCGCTTTCAACAAGATGGCTTCTTCAGACCTCAATAGTGTTACAAAAATGCAAACCCTCTCTATTTATATATGAATCAATTAACTCACTAATTAACATCTTGATTAGGGAGTGAAAACATCACCTCAATTAAGTAAGATATACATAAAAGCCTCAAAGAACCTATCTAAAAACAGTTATGCAAAAAGTGAATATATTGTTGAATTGTTGAATAAAATAACCTTATTTTACCTAAGGGTCCACAAATCGTTTTTTCCTTAAAAAGCTTTACAAGAATAGAAGTTGGTCTGAATAGACGTTTTCATGGTAACTGATATTCACTGCCAGAGGTTGTCACTGAGCCTGTTTTATTGTTGTTTGACTTTTTATTTAATGTTGTAGGAAGAATAGATCAACATCCTGGGGGGGGGGGGGGGGTTCCTTGGAAATTGCTAATGGTGGCAATTACTTTTAAATTCCTTGACCCCTCCAGGAATTAATTATATCTATTAAGTGTTAGGTGAAAAGGAAAGCTTATGAAAAATAATGCAATGCAGTTCATTATTTATTTATTAGTTTTTTATTTTATGTCTTTGAAGTTTGTGTTAACATATACTTATTTTGCTAGCTGTTTCTTTAAATTCACCTGTTCAACAGTTCAAGCTATGCTGTGTGATTTTAGGAGTGTAGTTTTAGTGTGGAATTTTGAATATTTATTTGAAGAAGTCTGAGTATTTATCAGATGAAAGTGCTTATCATTATTTGTGCAATAAATTTTGAATAAATATTGTTGTGGCCTCCAAGTTGTGTTTCAAAATTGGGATTTAGCGGCAGGAGGTTTACTTATGAGAAGTCCTTGAATACTGATGTAATTGTTTATAGAATACCTCCAGCCTTATGTGGGGAAATCACCAAACTGTGGTCTGATTTAACAACATTGGATACATCCTGTAGAACTGTGGAAGAGGAGCAATATTACTAAAGACAAGATTAGGGATACTGAGTCACCTCCCTGGGATGTTTTACATTTGCTCTAGGTATATCACATTTACATAGTCAAGGAAACATTGAGCATGTTTACCATTTGTAGTGTAGTTGAGCTAGTTTACTTCAAGGTAATTGAAATCACTTGCAGTGAATGAATTTGGGTTTATAGAGACATCTATTATGGTGTTGCGATAGCTATCATGATCAGAGGATGACATAGATGAATATCTATAGCTGAGTATGAATGGTAATTAATTTTGTTCATCATGAAGTAGATTTCCAAAATTTCAATATATGGGTCATAAGGAAACTGTCTTGAAATGATGAGGTCAATGTCAAACACTGACAATCCCCAGCAGTTGCTTGTATGTTTAAATACATCAGAGGCATTAAACCCAGGTACGTTTATTGCTGTGAAACCATGTAACTATTATTATACATAAAATGCAAAAATACACCTGAACAGGTGAAAGGTACGATAAAAGAAAACTGTGTAAACTTGAAGTAAAAAATAAGTTCTGAACCAATACAGCTGGGCAAAAACCTCTGTTTATTAAACAAAATAAAAAGTAATAAAAAGTGATTGCTTTCACAATAACACTATCGCTTCTTCAGACTGATAAATAGAAAGACATGAGTTTAAAAAGAAGCAAAGCCAATTAGCTATTATATGTAAATCTGATGAAATAATTAAAAGGTACACACACACACACACACAAACAATACAACAATTGTTATAAATACAAGGGAAACAATATGAATAAAATTGAGTGCATGTCAATTACTTGATCTCTGCTGCCATATACAATGCAAAGCTGCACTGAATTCCTCAAAGGTGGCACAAGCCAGTGCACAGCCCATAGGCATGGCCTTATCATATTAAAACTTACCATATAACTGTATACCCATAGACATTGCCTTATCAAAGTAAAACTTATCATGCACTGTGTACCCATAGACATGGCCATATCAGAGGAAAACTTACCATGCAACCGTATACCCATAAGCTCAGCCTTATCAAAGTAAAACTTACCACACAACTTCTATACCCACAGGCATGGCTTTATCAAAGTAAAACCTACCATGCAACCGTATACCCTTTGGTAAGGTCTTATCAAAGTAAAACTTACCATGGAACCATATACCAACAGCCATGGCCTTATCAAAGTAAAACTTACCATGCAACTGTATTCCCATAGGCATGGCCTTATCAAAGTAGAACTTACCACACTACTTCTATACCCACAGGCATGGCCTTATCAAAGTAAAACTTACCATGCAACTGTATATCCATAGGTAAGGTCTTATCAAAGTAAAACTTACCATGGAACCATATATCCATAGGTATGGCAATATCAAAGTAAAACATACCATGCAACTGTATACCCATAGGCATAGCCTTATCAAAGTGACTGTGGCTGACAAAATTTGCTGACGACTGCAAACTAGGTGCGATCATAGAATCTCCAAATGATGTCAACATCCTTCAAGAAGGCATTACGCAAACAAATCATTGGTGCCAATGTCATGGCCTCACACTCAATGCAAAAAAATGTATTATCATCCCTTTCAATAAGAGCGATGTTCCAGCAAATAACCATATCAATGGTAATACCCTAAGTATACACTCAGTGGTGAAAGGTCCGGACACTCAGGTTGACAGCAACTTTGCCTTTGATCACCATGTTTCCACAATGATAAGAAGGGCATTCTATAAAGCTCATCTCATAAGTAAAGTCATTGCTTAAAGAAGAGGAGAATTTATCACCTCCCTGTACTCTTAACTCATTATGTTAATAAGTGAGTACAACGCCCCTTTTGGTATGTACCATTCAAAGCACGTGAAGCAATTGGAGAGACCACAAAGGTTCCTCACAAGGGAAATTCAAGGTCTTCAGCAGCTATCCTATGTGGATCAGCAGAAATCACTGTCACTTTATTCTGTTTCATACAGACTACTCAGAGGTGATCTCTGCCTTACATATCAGGTGATCTCTGACTTTGAATATATCAAAAAGTGTAGCAATATGGTACGACTAATTAGAAAGAAAGTATTGCAGCAGTCAATTCAAGGACTTCACAACTGGCACACTTTTATTAAAAAAAAAAAAAAAAGATTAAAACTATTAAAAATTTACTGATTAAATGCTTTCATCCCAATTACAATTAAGGCTGTATCAGAATCAATTAAGTTTAAAAAATAAGCCCTTAAATATTTTAAACGATTAACCAAATAAGAAAAACAGTATAAAATTTAAGGTGCCATAGCCAAAAGAAACAGCTTCAGCTAACAAACAAGTACATAAAATAAAAACTAAATATAGGTACCTTAAAATATTATTAAACAAATAAAAAGATGCACACTTAAATAAAATTAGACCTAGAATTTAAAATAGGTTGAAGAGAAATGTTTTCATTAATGCCAGGAGGCTGCCCAGCATGCAGTCTTGGTTGCCACTTTACTTCTTTATCTTTCAGTAAAGATTTAAAATCATCACCCCTGAGTTAATCCTGACCTACTCAAGAAATGAAATCTAAATGTGCAACATTTAGTGCTGTTACTAATGTGTTTATATAAAGCATTCTGAGTATTATGTTTACTCGTCTGAGAGGAGTCTTCACAAATTCTTCTCCTGAAGGTTCTTTCAGTTTTGACTACATAAAAAGCAGGTTTCGCAATTCTTGGTACTCAAAGTTCCTCCCACATTCGAAAGATATGCAGTAGGTGAATTGGACACTCTAAATTTGCTACAGGTGTTAGTGTGCATGCGAGTGAGTGGTGTGGAAGAACAACCACGGCAGGGCTAGCCACCTAGCAATGTAAGCCTTGTTTCTAAATGATTGTCACTGTTGAAGTTACACCCTAGACCCTTATGCAAAAATGGGAAAAAGAGGTTGTGGATGGATGCTGCTTCTAGTTGAAAGTTATAAATAAGTGATGAGTTGAGTTTACTCTGCTTAAATCATGTGGGTCAGAGGTGAGCAGGTGATGCTGCCTACTGTGTTTTGCCATGTTTAAAGTTTATGTATTCTTTTCTATTAGACAGACTTATTTTTTGATTAATAAATTGTGATTAACAAAGGACTTAAACTCCTCCCAGCTACCAATTTCTTGTTTAATAACTCTTTAGCCATCTAGTTTTTCCTCTTAACCAGTTTTAAGTTACAGCAAACTTTATTCATACCTTTTACCTTTAACTCAATGGAAAAAGCCCATTAAACACCCTTGTATCAGCTCCATCGCCACAGCCTCATCTGTGCAGCTTTCCAGGAGCTGTGTCAGAACATCAGCTTTAATAAGAGAATACCTCTGCAGCTTGTCCTCCCTGAAATGTGTCATGTTCCTCATAGCTCACTACTACCCGGAAATTTACTAGTGTCACCCTCAAGGAAAACCCAGTGAATCTTTCTATCAGTACTTTTTCACCCCATATTGCCCCCCACATTGTGACCATACATGCACTAGTCTGCAAGTGGACCAACTGCACTTACCCACATTAAAAGCTGTGTAGGACAGGACCTAACCATGCCCCCCACCACTATTACAGTCTCCTTAACATGCCGTCCTATTCTGTCCAACATGATGCCAATCTGCGTATTGGAATGCTTGCATTCCAAATGCAGTGCCTCATCCACTGCCTTCAACTTTTGGAAATGCTGATCATAACAAGGGTCACATGTTTCCTGTCTGAAGCTGCTGGGTTTCTATAATAGTCAACAAATATGCCATCAATGAAAACCCCTGGTGTGGCTCTTTCTCCAGTATTACTGGTAATAAATACATAAAACCCAGAATCCATGGACCAAAGCTACCACCCTGCAGATGGCCAAGAAGCAAGCCTGATCCTTCTTCAAGCACTACCAAACTACTAGGCAATGATCCAAACAGTTACAAGCTATGTAAAATACTGCACACCACTCCCCCACGCATTCACTTATTCATATATTTATAATTCTTATTATTGATTTATCTATTTTAATATTTTTAGTTTAAACCCCCATCTTCTTGGGAATGTAACCCAACTGCATACACAGCATGTAACAAAAGCACCCCCAGCAGCTGCTCCTCACTAACCCAGCAAGGCATTAACCTTCTGTGCTTCATTTAACTACAACCTGCTTATACCACCACTAAGAATAACCTTAATACCATCAGCTTGCATTACTAAAAACCCCAAAGCCTCCACCTTGTCCTCCCCATTCCATGTACCAGTTCTCCTGCTCCTATAAGCTCTATCCATACCCCTCAGAGCCCCTCTTCTATCTTGTCAACAGTTCTAAACCCCTACTCTCTGCCTAAAAAAATACAAAGTTAAAACTTGCTAGGAAATACCTACTTCCCCATAAAAAAAAAAAACATGCCTCATAACAACAACCCAATACCTGGGAATCCTGATTTTTCCTTCAGGCAGTAAACTCAAGGTCACCAACTGCTCAAAACTGCAATGCCAAAGAGGATGACCCCTAACATATCTAGCTAGACATCTAAACCCCACCCATATCAGATAATTACCTCTCACAAAAATGACCACATCCAACAACAAATGTGTCTGCAGGCAAACACCATTTATAATGTAGTTTGGTTCAAGGTTTACATTATTCATGTCACACATAATAGCAAACTGAGTATTATCAGTGGTGTGTCTTTCCTTGGCCAGCATTGCATATGAGCGGCACCCAGATACATATTATGCTGCTAATAAATAGACAAATAAATAGACACATGTAAATTAAATAAATAAACTAGTAAATAAATAAATGTGCACTCTTGGTAAAGGAGAGAATATTGTGAGTGTGGAAAACAGCATGCATTTCCATTAAAAATACCAAAAATGAATCTTCTTTGTTATTCCTCTTGCTCTTTGGAAGTGCCAGGCTACTGTAGCAGAATTTGATTCTTCAGTGACAGTAGGGGTCATCATCTGAGTCAAACGGTATACCACATTTACTTTTGTCCATTAGAATTGCTACAATTTTGATCCATTGCTTCTGGGAGAAAATCAAAAAGAAACCTTTCTGGACTTTTAGCATTGGGCATGGTAGTTGAATGTAGATGTAATTTCAAGGCAGCAACTACTATTGAAAGTGTCTCCTAGAGGGATAATTTGTAATTATTTTGGACGTTTCTTGATAAGTACAGATGAGACAAAATTGTGAATATAGAAGAATATGGCTCAGTTTTAGAAGGATGATGCATCATCTGAACTGACACCTTCATTTAAATCCATGAGCTGTGTGACATATGACTATGACATACAGGTATGAACCCATGACAAGGAGGAGCTAATACCTGATCACCTATATCGTGGTCGATGGTTGAGGTGTGGATTTATGTGGCAGTCCAAGGTAATCTGTGTAATTGAGGTCAAGGAAAAAGAACAGTGCACCATCACAGGGCACATGTTTGGCATTGCTATGCAATGTAAACACTGTAACCAGAAACAGCACATGCATGGATACTGTGATGCCCGTGCCCTGGCCCAGCAATCAAAGAGCCCCAATCCTCACCACTAACACCAATGAGGGGCATCTCATGTAGGAGGAAAGGATAACAACTACACACAGTAAAGTGCAATAGCCCTTAAAAGCACACAGAGATCACAGTCAGTCCAGGGCTGGTCGCTCCCTTGCTCTCCAGGTCCCCAATAAGACTCCCCACTGGCACAGCTATAGGGTCCAGATCTCAGCCTAGTGGGCAAGCTAAAACCTCCAGCACCCTCTCTGTCCAACCAGTGCTTCGTGTCCCTGCCCATGTAGCTGACACACATGCACACACACACACACACACACACACACACACACACACACACACACACACACACACACATACACACTTTGAGAATAGTTTATACAACCACACAGACACTCCTGGGGAAGGCTGGCACAGGGTCTCCAGCTGTGCCCCTTTTTTCCAGACTATACGGTAGAAATCACTGCCACCACCCACCTAATATTTATCAGCTACAAAAAGGCCCTTAAAAGGGTGTCCAATTATTACTGTGAATTATTATTATCCAATTGGTAGTATAGTCCATGGCTAAAGCTACTGGAGTGACTTTGTACAATGTTACCCAAGGCGTGCAAGTACTCTAAAGAGTTTAAATTATCTCTACAAAAACAGCTACAGTTGAAAGGGTTTAAAAATATTTAATGAGTTCCCTGAGCCTTGCCCTGAGGTTTAAGAATTATGCTACAACAGAATCCTTGTGAGACTGGCATTCACCTACCTACTCATCTCAAATTAAATCTAGAACTCCCCTCACCCTATCCCCATACAGTAACTCGAAGGGTGAAAAACCTGTGGATTCCTGGGGAGCTTCTCTGTAAGCAAACAACAGATGGGACAAATATTTGTCCCACTCCCTCTTAAACTGATCTGCAAATGCCCGTAGCATAGACTTGCTTGTAGAGTTTAACCTCTCAACAAGACCATTAGTCTGGGGATGGTAGGGGGTCACCCCACAGGACTTCCACAGACAAGCCAGCATGCCTGACATGAAATTGGCACATCTGTCAGTCAGTATTTCTTTTGGGAAACCTACCCTGCTGAAAATCTCTAACAAAGCATTTGCCACCTTCTCTGCCTCAATGGAGGACAAAGCCACTGCCACAGGGTATCATGTGGCATAATCCACTACCACTAGGATATACTTTTTCCTTGTGGAACTTGGGGTACTCAGAGGACCAACAATATCCATAGCTAATAAGTGCTCACAACTGCCAGTAGTAATAAATCCATGATTTAATGAAGTAAAAAAACACAAAATAATGAAAATGGACTGATACGACAAACACTATGAGCATAAACAAACAAACAGAGCGAACTGTAGAACATAGTTCTACAGTTCGCTCTGTTTGTTTGTTTATGCTCATAGTGTTTGTCGTATCAGTCCGTTTTCATTATTTTGTGTTTTTTTACTTCATTAAATCGTGGATTTATTACTACTGGCAGTTGTGAGCACTTATTGGTGGATCCGGAGAATCATTGTGTAAGCTGTGGATTTCCTTATATTCTAATATCCATAGCTATCCTCTTAAATGGCTAATCCATCATAGGCAAAGGCATCAAAGGAGCTCTCACCTTGTTTCCTGCCTTGCCTACCTTTTGGCACTGCTCACAGATCCTGCAGTACCTTGTTACATCTCTGGAAATTCCAGGTTAATAGAAGTTCTGCATAATATGCCTCATTGTATGTTTTATGCCCATATGACCTGCAAAGGGAGTATCATGGGCTATGGCTAGAAGCACCAGATGGTAGGTTCTAGACACTACCGACTGCTATACTCTCTCACCTTCTAGACCTCCAAAAGGGGTCCACTCTCTGTATAGTAACCCTTTGTCCCAGTATACAGATTCCCCCTTTCCTTGAGAATCAGGTGCCTCCCTAGCTACCAGCCTCAGGCCTTGCAATGTAGGGTCTGAGAGCTGAGCTTGTCTCAACTCTCACCTTGTAACCCTTCCCAGTTCCCCTTCCACGGAAAGTCTGGCATCCTCTGACAGTAGTGCCTCACTGTCAGGCTAGGTGCTACTACTCACCTCTACCTTTGCAGTCACTCTGTCCAAGGGACCATCAGTACCCACAAGCAGCTGTCACTCACCTTCAGTTTCACTGCTACAGAGTAGCTCCCTCCCTGAAGTAACCACCTCATCAGTCCTGGCTGCAAGCATGCAGTCTATTTGGGTATCCCCCAGGCTATCAAACCTACATGCTTATCTTCCAGCCTGACTGTGTGTAACTGCATAAGCACATGGTACTTCCTCATCCAAATCCTTCCCTATCAGGACATCTGCAGGATGGTGGTTTGGTACCCCTGTTGTCTCAAGACAACCTACTATTGGCATTTTATCTTTCCCACTTACTGGCTCCCTCACCTTATGTTCCCCACCTTGCCTCTGTGGCCACCTGTATGCAAGCTAAAACCTCCAGCACCCAATCTGTCCAACCAGTGCTTCGTGTCCCTGCCCAAGTAGCTGACACACACAAACCCACACACTTTGAGAAGAGTTTATACAACCACACAGATATTCCTTGGGAAGGCTGGCACGGGCTCTCCAGCTGTGCCCCTTTTTCCCAGACTATACGGTAGAAATCACTGCCACCACCCAGCTAATATTTATCAGCTGCTAAAAGGCCATTAAAAGGATGTCCAATTATTACTGTGCAATATTATTATCCAATTGGTAGTATAGCCCATGGCTAAAGCTATTGGAGTGACTTTGTATAATTTTACCCAAGGCATGCAAGTACTCTAAAGAGTTTAAGTTATCTCTACAAAAACAGCCACAGTTGAAAGGGTTTAAAATATATAATAAATAGTCAAAACACAAGACAATACTTTTTACTACACAGTGCTAGTCAAGAGTTCAGAGTTCACAGAGAAATACTTAAAATAATTCAGTAGTACAATGCTGACATCACAGAAAAACACTTAGTCTAATCTTTCTAGTTTCTAGCTATTTCTAAGAGAAAGCACAAGTCTAAGATAAACTTACATATGGAACACAGGCAGAGTGCTGATGAGTTGGATGTCAAGACAAAAATGCTTAATGCTCTCTGATTGCCTCTGTTTTCAAAATCACATTCCTGGTTCACATTACATCATTCTTCACACTTCCCTGGGTGTCCCAGGCTAACAGGCTACATTCTTTAGTAAGCTCACACTAGGTCAGGAAGCAAAGCCATTAAGCGCATTTATGCATGCAACTTCTGGCCATTACTCTGGCCTTAAAACAATAGCAAGAATTCCTTCATCTAGACAGGCTGGAGCCAACTTTAAAGATCAAAGACAGTCATAAAATGCTTGACTTACAGCCGAGTGCACTGTTGTTACATTTTTGCAGTTCCACATGTAACACTATTTTTACCATTTAAGACAACAAGACTGTGGTTTACATTAATATTTACAGATGACAGAATTGTCTCCAAAATTCTATCTGGCTAGGCTGGCAGCCTTCACCTATCTTCACCCAATCTTCACAGATACATGCATGCATGTTTGGACCAGTGCTTGAGGGCTAACTTCAGCAATATTCAAGTCAGCAATAGTGGGCAATTACAAATAGGGCTAAGCAAAAAAAAAAACACTAATGACTACAGAGCAGAGCAAACTGATAGGAGAGAAACAACATGCAAAAAAGATAATCCCTTGTTAAAAGCAAACTTCAGTGACAATGCTACTATCTGCTTCCACTACATGAGATTTAGATCACTGGATTGAGTTCAGAGCACTGTCACCTGTTCCTGGGAACATTTATTTATTTAACATTTGTTATCCGGGAAAGTCCAACTTGGAACAAAGCCAATTTTCAGCAGAGGCCACAGGGAGAAATGCTCCAGATGCATGCCTTTGTAACATGGGAGAAAA
The DNA here is from genome assembly GCF_019279795.1 of Protopterus annectens. Classification (NCBI taxonomy): domain Eukaryota; kingdom Metazoa; phylum Chordata; order Ceratodontiformes; family Protopteridae; genus Protopterus; species Protopterus annectens. The sequence continues at coordinate 1,112,074,182 of NC_056744.1, read as the reverse complement.
CCCGCATGAATGCAGGGAGGATATGCAGACTCTGCACAGCAGACACACCAGCTGAGAATTGAACCAGAGAACCTCTTGCTGCAAGGTGACAATGCTACTGCTGCACCACTGTGCCATCCTATAATTTAACATTTAACAAGAAACTGTAAATCTCAAGCACTCAATAAAGAGTGTCTTGAAGGCAGGGGCTCAAGTGCCTTGTAGCTGGTGCCTTGTAGCTGGGGCCTCGCAGCTGGTGCCTTGTAGCTGGTGCCTTGTAGCTGGTGTCTTGTAGCTGATGCCTTGCAGCTGGTGCCTTGTAGCTGGTGTCTTGTAGCTGGTGCCTTGCAGCTGATGCCTTGTAGCTGTTGTAGGGCATTGCTTACACTCAAACTGAAATATAAGTTCAGGGAAACAACAATGGGGAACAAGTGAGAAAGGGAATTTGGGGGTTAAGGAGAAGGAGTGGAATTTTAGGCTGAGGGAGCAGGAGAGGGACTTTAGGGTTAAGGACTGCTTGGGGGATTTTTAGAATAAAGAAGTGGAAAAGTGTTTTAGGGTTAGAAAGCAGTAATGGAGTTTTAGGGTTAAGGAGTAGGAATGGTGTTTTAGGTTTAGGAAGTGGGAGAGAAATGTTAGGGTTAGAGGGTGATCAGAGAATTTAGGTTTAGACAGGGGTGATGTTTTATTTTAGGGTGTGACTGAGAATTTTAGGGTTAGAGAGTGTGGAGTAGAGGTTTATAGCAAGGCTGTGAACTGGTGGAAGTTTTATGGTTAGAGTTTATGTTCTAGTAGGGCTATACATTTTTATAGGGTGAAGTGTTGGTAAGACTATGTATAAACTGGATATCAGGCTAGTGGGAGTTTGAGCATTTTCTTTTTCAAGCAAGTGGCAGCAAACAGGTGTGGCATGAGCTACTAAATAGTCAGCACCTGTAGCAGACCCCGTTTAACCTGCCCATTGATTTAGGATCTGAATTCCTACTATGGAGTCTTTGTTGTATCTGATGAAGAGGACTTCTAGCATGCCTGTATTCAACAGAGCTATGAGGTAGTCATAATATCACAATTAAGAGGAGCATCAGATTTTAGTGTGATACAACTGATATCCAGCCATTTGCACTTGTTCCCCATGGTTGTTTCCCTGAACTTATATTTCAGTTGGAGTGTAAAAAAAATTGCACTTTATTTTGCTGTTGCAACTTCTTAAAATAACTCAATTGGATTTATTCTGCTCCATTTATTACTGCTTGGTAGCAGCCTGATTAAATTGTAAGTGTTATTCTAAGCCTTTGGGTTTAAACACTTGGGCTCCAGACCATTTCTTTTACATTAAGAAGGTTTGTGGTCTGCACGGTTATGGCAGGACAGGTAGCTTACATCTTTCTAATTTGGGAATTGCTGATTGAAGACTCAGTGTCTGTTATTCTAAAAGTGTATTAGTTCTGGTTAAAGCACATGGGCTTCAGGCTAGTTATTTTTCATAAAGAATGTTTGTGGTCTTCACTCTTGTGGGAGGAGATGCTAGATTCTGCCCTTCTGAGCTGGGAATTTCTGGTTAAAGGCTTATTGTGCCTGCTTATTTGAACAGTTTCTTTCAGAAATTGCTGCACCTTGTTTGCTGTAGAATAGACTAGATTCAGAAATCCTGAAACTAGCTTTGTTTGTTATGACTTGAGCACTAATCTAGGCCATCTCTTTTGGAGAAGGTTCCCCTGCACCCTAGTGGCAGGAGTGTGCAGTTAGAACTTATCTGATTGAAGACTGCTGGATTAGGGCTCAGTTTTGAGCTTTTTTATTGGTTAATTGGGTAATTTGGTTAAATAAGTTTGCTTATTTTCTATTGTTATATATAAAAAATGCACTGTATTCATCTGCTTTTACTGCATTTGTGTTTCTTCCAACTTTATTACTTTATTTTGCTTTGGCTGCTTGTTCATAAAAGTACTTAATTGCATGTATTCTGCTGCATTTATTACTGCCTGTTAGTAGCCTGATTAAATTGTAACTGTTATTCTAAGCCTTTGGTTGAAGCACTTAGACGTCAGGCCAGTTGTTTTACATTAAGAAGGTTTGTGGTCTGCATTGTTGTGGCAGGACAGGTAGCTTGCATCCTTCTAAGTTGGGAGTTGCTCATTGAAGGCTTAGTGTCTGTTATTCTAAAAGTGTATTATTCTGGTTTAAGCACTTGGGCTTCGGGCCAGTTATTTTACATTAAGAAGGTGTGGTCTGCACTCTTGTGGGGAGGTGATTGTAGATTCTGCCCTTCAGAGCTGGGAGTTTCTGGTTAAAGGCTTATTGTGCCTATTTATTTGAACTGTTCTTTCTGAAATTGGTGCACTTTGTTTTCTGTATCATAGACTAAATTCAGACCTGCTGAATCTAGCTTTGGTTGTATAACTTGAGCACTAATCCAGACCATCTTTTTTTGGAGAAGGTTCCCCTGCACCCTAGTGGCAGGAGTGTGCAGTTAGAATTTGTCTGATTGAATACTGCTGGAATGGGGTTCAGTTTTTAGCTTTTTATTGGTTAATTGGTTAATTTGTTTAAATCAGTTTGCTCATTTGCTACTGTTATATATATAAAAAAATACACTTTATGCATCGCTGCTTAGCTAGGGTTAAACTATTCCCGGCGCCATAAAATCTGCTCTTTAAATTTCCCTTAGAACTAGCCAGTTTTTTAGTTTTAGCACTCAAATCTGTTTCTTTGAGCTCAGCACTTGTTCAGAACTTGTTGTAAGCACTAAATAAGCTACAAATTACGACAGCACTCAACTTTCCTCACTTGTCTAGAGGAAAACAGTACCTGATGAATTTGGGCATCTTGGGGCAATGCAGCAATTGCCTCATAAACACAGACAACCCTCTCCTCCTACCACCCAACACTACAACCTGTGAGAGATGCGCTTATATAGTCAAACTGCAAGCAAAGCTCTCTTCACCAAGACTGGACTAGACAGTCAAGAGGAGAAGGTAAACACTTGCACCACACCACACTCATCACATAGTCCCTCAAAACCTACACCACCAAAACAGACATATAGAAGCATAAAACACACACCTACATTCATGGAGGCTCTCAATAAAAATCTGCTCAAGCAACAGAGACCTCCAATGCAGAAATGCAAGCCACCTCCACCCCACAACACAACCCAAATGACACATAACCCACAAACTCAGTGTGCCACTCAACCACAGCCCATAAGGCATAACAACATATCCAACACTCAAGTCATAGGTGACTCTATAGTCAGGCACACTTATGTTCCACTCACCAGGCTAAACAAGGAGAAAGTTAATGTCAGCTGCCTGTCAGATGCCAGGATCCACCACATAATACATGCAGTCAGGTCACTTCACAACAAATACAAATATAACTCTGTCATTGTCCATGATGGTGAGAATGACCTGAGCCGTACCTCCCTGGACTACATGAAAAGAGACATGGAGGAGCTCTCCGATCTTGTAGCCCAGGCAGGTATGACCCTAACCCTGAGTAGCATCCTGCCATCACCCAGAATGATACCACATTACAAGGACAAAATGATTGACTTCAACAATTGGCTAAGCTTTTGCTGTCATTCGAAGGAGATCCAGTATCTGTCTGCCTGGGATGACATGATCGACAGACCACACTGCTTTGCCAGAGATGGCCTGCACCTGTTGACCTTGGGATTCCGGTTACTGGCTAAGGCTCTTGCCACCTCTGTAGTACTTTTTTTAGGCAAGGTTCAAATGACAAATTCACCACCGTAACATGTACAAGCAAGCAAAATCTGAGGGTAATGCTAATCAATGCTAGAAGTCTAAACCTCAAAATGCATTCACTCGAGGCACTCCTTAAAATAGAGAACATCGACATCTGTGCAATGACAGAGACCTGGTTCAAGGCCCCAGAGAGCACCACTGCATTACCAGGCTATAATTCATGCCACACCTTCTGGCCACCTAACCTGGACCAAAACACTTAAGGTGGAGGAGTGTCCATATTCATTAAGGATATCCACACCTCCAGGCTAGTTGCTCAGCATAATGCATCCGAGATTATCCAAGTGTAACTAACTCTGGGCAAGACCGCAATGCAAATTGTAACTTGCTAGAGATCCCTCACTATGCCCCAGGATTCCCACTCCTCATTTATTGATACATATTTAGGGTACAACCCAACACCCTCATAATGGGTGATTTCAACTACCTCACCATTAACTGGGAAAACTATTCATGTACCAACTCTTTTGTTCAACATTTTCTGTAATTTATAAATTCCAACTCCTTGGATCAACTTATCCACACCCCCACCAGGGGCAGCAATATTCTAGACCTGGTCGTTACCAACACTGGGTACCAGTGTTCCACACCATAGGTCAATTCCTTGTTGGTCAGATCCAACCACAAGCTAATCACCCTAGACCTCCACATCCCACCCCCACCCCGTATTAGGGAAACCACCGTAAAAAATTTCTCCAAAACCAACCTCATGCTTCTTAAGACAGAAGTGGCAAACTTCACGACACCCATGCAGATGGACAATAGAGGTACGACTGTTGAATCATACACAAATGCCTTTATAAGCACTTACATGAGTGCATGGATTGTGCTATCCCTAACTGAACCAAGATGCTATCCTCCAAAAAAAGGAAGCCGATCTGGTGGTCCCCTGCCATAAACAAAGTCTACAACAGAAGAAAGACACTGTTGCAAAAAAGAGTAAAATCCCATGATTGGAGGAATTCCCTGGTCAGCCTCAGTAAGAAGCTGAGATCCCTCATAAAATCCTCCAAAGCTAGTTACGAAAACAAAATCGCCACTGATTCTAAAGACAACCACAAAGCATTCTATAGCTATGTCAGGAATCTCAGTGTCAATACTCAGATCTGCTCTGAGCTACAGCACAATGGCACTAAATATACAGAACCAACTGATATTGCCAACATCCTGGCAGATAGGTTCAGTGCTAACTTTACCCCTTTCTCACCCCCTAAAGGGCCCATCTCTATACCGGAAGAATGCAAAGTTCCTGTAATCACGGCTGCACATGTAAAAACCACACTCTCCAAAGCCAAGAACACAGCATCCATGGGATGTGACAACATCCCAGGCTGCATTCTACATGAACTACAGAATGAACTGGCACCCCACCTAAGCACCATGTTTAATCATAGCCTCACCTCAGGCTTTGTGGCCACTGAATGGCACACAGTGACAGTTATCCCACTCCACAAAGAGAGAACCACCATGGACCTCGGGAACTACCGTCCCATTAGCCTAATGAGCCTGGTCTGCAAGGCCATGGAACGTACCATCATGAAACTTATAAACAAAGACATTGGTAATCTCCAAACTCTGGACCCCACCCAGTTTGGGTTTGTAAAAGGCAGATCATGTCTCCTAAACCTGATAGACTTCTTTGAAGCAGTCACCAAATCTGTAAACGAGGGTAAGGTGGTTCACACATCCCATCTAGATCTTGCCAAGGCTTTTGACAACATTCCCCACTCTGGAATTATAGATAAACTCACTAACCTAGGTATAAATCCCTATATCACAAAATGGGTTGTTAACTGGCTCACTGACAGAACCCACACTGTGAAAGTAGCAGACTCCAAATCTGACTTCAGACCATTGAAAAGTGGAGTACCACAGGGTTCTGTCCTGGGTCCTCTCCTGTTTGATATCTAATTTTCTGAAATACAGGCTAACACAGAAAGTCTTTGGATAATGAAGTTCGCAGATGACTGCAAACTAGGAGCCATAATTGAAACTCCTAATGATGTGGACATCCTACAAAAAGGCCTCACTGAGACAGATGCCTGGTGTCAAAGCTATGGCCTCAAGCTCAATGCCAAAAAGTGCATTGTCATCACCTTTGGTAAAAACTCTGTACCCATGAGCTACCACATAGGTGGTAGTCTACTTAACACTGAATGTGTGATAAGAGACGTTGGGACACAGATGGACAGTAGTCTCTCCTTTGATAATCACATTGCCACAGTAGTCAGGAAATCCTTCTACGTGGCACACCTCATCACAAAAGGTTTCTCATCCAGGAAAAAAGAGGTCATTGTTCCCTTCTACTCATCACTCATTAGACCCATTATAGAGTACAATGCCCCTTTTGGTATGTACCTCAGAAGACATCTACAACAACTGGAAAGGCAGCAGAAATACCTCACAAAGAGGATTACCAGCCTCAAACAGATGCCCTACGCAGACCATCTAAAAAAACTCCAGCTTTACTCCGTCACATATTGCCTACTCAGAGGTGACCTCTGCCACTTACAAAGCTATTTCAAACCCAGAGCTGTTGGACATGCTCCACTTAAAAAAATCCCAATCCCTCCAAGCTACACGCTCTAGGGACCTAAACCTTGTCACCACAATAAACAGAACATGCTGGAGGGATAGCATCTGTCCCAGAGACTCTGGAACAAACTACCTATCTATATCAAATAAAGATCCTCATTAGTACTCTTCAAGGGAAATCTTGATGATTGGATGGGAAATAGGAAATTCACGCCAGGGAGCACCTCTGTGGCTCTGCTCCACAGGGGCACAGGAAAATAATTTTCTTGGGTGGCGAGAGCCAGGGTACCTTTTTGGCTAGACTTATATAGGCCCTACAGCCAAGAGCATAATACCTACCTATGAACCTATGAACCTATGAATAAGGGCATTACAAATTTAGTCCATTGTATCTATATTATCTGAGAGTTTTCCTTTACTTCTTGTAAAACAGATTTAAAAGAAAATACATTAAAAAGTTCTGTTTACAATAAAAAAGAAAAGAAATTAACTGATACAATAACCCAAATTACCTGAAAAGAGCAAGCCATACAAAATTAAACAATAAGCATTAGTTTTACTGAAATACAATAGCAAGTTTTTGAACTACACAGAATGATATTTTTAACAATTTCCATACAGGCACAGTGGTATATAGGTTCATAGGTTCATACTAGGCTATCTTCCCTAGGGCATTTATAAGCCTAGCCAGAGTGTGTTTGGCTTTCGCCACCCATTTTAAATTAATTTTGCTATGCCTTTTTTGAGGTTAGTATACTGTGCCTCTGTCTAACAGTGACACAGAAGTGATAGCCGGGGTAAACCTACGATCTCCCATCCACTCATCAAGATTCCTCTTGAAGAGAGTCAATGTGGGACTCTGCCTAACCTGGACTGGGATTTTATTCCAGAGTGAAGGGAGCCTCTGGGTTATGAATCTGTCCCTCGAGCATGTCCTATTTATTTCAGTGCTGAGGTTCAAGTCTCTCGAGCGCGTAGCTCAATGGGATTTGGATTTTCTGAGGTGCAGCATGTCCATTAATTCCGGGTTGGACATGGCTTTATACATCAGGCACAGATCGCCTCTGAGCAGGCGGTATGCCACTGAGTAGAGCTTGAGTTTCTTTAACCGGGCAGCATATGGCATCTGTTTGAGCCCTTTGATCCTCTTGGTGAGGTACTTTTGGGGTCTTTCCAGTTGCTGCAGGTGTCTGGTAAGGTACATCCCAAAAGGGGCATTGTACTCAATTATGGGCCTGATGAGGGATGAGTAAAGAGGCACGATGACCTCCCCTGATCTAGATGTGAATCCCTTCATGATTAGGTGGGCTATATAAAATGTTTTTCTAACCACTTTGGCCACGTGGTTGTCAAATGCGAGATTGCTATCAACTTGGGTCCCCAGGTCCCTAATGACTTCTTCTGTACTTAATGGATTACCACCTATGTGGTAATTTGTGGGCACTTTGTTTTTGCCAAAGGGGATGACTATACACTTTTTGGCGTTTAGCTTGAGGCCATGGCTCTGGCACCAGTTGTCTGTTTCTATGAGGCCCTTTTAGAGGATGCTTGTGTCGGCTGGAGAGTTGATTATGGCGCCCAGTTTGCAGTCATCTGCGAACTTGGTCAGCCACAGTCCTTCCGTGTTGGCCTGTACTGCCGAGAAATATATACCGAACAAGAGAGGTCCCAGGACTGAGCCTTGTGGGACGCCACTTGTAACTGGTTTGGAGTCTGACATGGCTCCAGCAATTCTAACCATGTGGGTTCTGTCCTTGAGCCAGTTTGCAACCCATCTAGTGACATAGGGGTTTATATTTAAGCTGGTGAGCTTATCTATAATGCCCGAGTGGGGTATTGTATCGAAGGCTTTTGCGAGGTCCAGGTAGGCTGTGTGGACCACCTTCCCCTCGTCAATGGCCTTGGTGATTGTTTCAAAGAAATCGACCAGGTTTAAGAGGCAGGATCTAACCTTAACAAAGCCAAACTGGGTAGGATCCAGTGTCTGTAGGTCCCTAATATCTTTATTTATGAGGTCCATGATGATCCTTTCCATAGCTTTGCAGACCAAGCTAGTCAGGCTTATGGGGCGATAGTTTCCAGGTTCCGTTGAGGCACCACCTTTGTGGAGAGGGACCACTGTTGCTGTACACCACTCTTTGGGTACATATCCTGTAGTAAGGCTAAGATTGAACAGTAGTTTTATGTTTGGGTTTAGCTCTTCTTGGAGTTCATGTAGGACGCAGCCCGGGACACCATCTGGTCCCATTGATGCTGTGTTTTTTGCTTTGGAGAGGGCGGCTCTCACCTGAGCATGTGAGATGTCATGGGGGCAGCACTCTGTTGGGATAGATATTTGCCCCTTTGGTGGGGAGTTTGCACTGAACCTGTCAGCTAGGATGTTGGCAATGTCTGTGGGCTCGGTGTATTGTTTGTCATTTTGGACTAATTCTGAGCATATCTGGGAATTTCCACCCAGGTTCCTAACATAACTAAAGAAAGCCTTGTGATTATCCTTAGTGTCCTGTGCAATTTTTCTCTCGAAGCTGGCCTTAGACGATTTTATGAGTGCCCGTAGTTTTTTGCTAATACTGATCAGAGATGCCTTCCCTTTTTGGGATTTTGCTCTATCATGTAGTAGCTTTCTCCTTCTATTGTATAGTTTGTTTATGGCTGGGGTCCACCAGACAGGACGTCTGCCTTTGGAGGATTGGGTCTTGGTTTTATTTGGGATTGCATGATCCATGCATTCCTGAAGGTGTTCATAGAATGTGTTTATAAAGGATTCTGCGGTCTGGGCCGTATTTTCCACAGGCCCGGGGGCTTTGAAGGATTTCGCCTCAGTTTTGAGGCGTGTGAAATTTGCTTTAGAGAAGTTTTTCACTGTGGTTTTCTGGGCAGGGGGTAGGGTCGGGATGTGAATATCCAGTGAGATTAGTTTATGGTCTGATCTTACCAGTGAGGGATACACTTCTGGTCTGAATCATAGTGTCCCCATGTTGGTGATGATCCAGTCAAGTATGTTTTCCCCTCTTGTGGGAGTGGTAACAAGTTGTTCCATAGCATTTGAGTTTATAAATTTTAGGAACCTTTGGGCTAGGGTGTTGGAGCTAGAGTAATGCTCCCAGTCTATGTTTGGGTAGTTGAAGTCGCCCATTATAATGGTGTTTGGAGAGACCTTCATATTTTCCAGTATTCTCAGGAAGGCCGAGTGGGGTTACTGTGTTTGGGAGGGTGGTCTGTAGCAGGCTATAAACTGGAAGGCAGTTTTACCCACAGTTAGTTGCACATGGATAGTCTCTGATGCTTCGTGCTGTGCCACCAACCTGGAGGTGTGGGTATCTTTGACGAATATTGATACTCCCCCTCCTTTTGTGGTTCGGTCCAAGTTTTGGGACCGAAAAGCATGGTATGAGGTATAACCTGGTAGTGCTGGGGTGCTCTCGGGAGCCTTGAACCAGGTTTCTGTTACTGCACAGATATCGATGTTCTCCATGCTAAGGAGAGTTTTGAGTGCGTGCATCTTGAGGTTTAGATTTCTGGCGTTGAGTAGCATTACTCTTAGTTTCTTATCCCTTGTGATACCTATGGAGGTGGGTTTGTCTTTTGAGCCTTGCCTAAAAAAGGCACTATGGGGGTAGCAAGAGCCTTTGCCAATATCCGAAAGCCCAGGGTTGACAGGTGCAAGCCGTCCCTAGCGAAGCATCGTGGCTTGTCGAGCATGTCATCCCAGGCTGACAGGCATTGGATCCCCTTTGAATGACACCAACACTTAAGCCAATTGTTGAAATTGATCATCTTGTCTTCATATTGTGGCATCATTCTTGGTGAGGGTAAGATGCTACTCAAGGTCAGGGTCATACCGGCCTGGGCTACATGCTCAGAGAGCTCCTCTATGTCTCTTTTCATGTAGTCCATGGAGGTACGTCTCAGGTCATTCACACCAGCATGGACAATGACTGAGTCATATTTGTACTTGCCTTGGAGTGACCTGAGTGCTTGTGTTATGTGGCGGATCCTAGCGCCCAACAGGCAGCTCACCGTGACCTTCTCCTTGTTCAGCCTGGTGAGCGGGACGTCACTGTGCCTGACGATAGAGTCATCTATTACAAGTGTATCAGGTGTGTTGTTTAGCCTTAAGGGCTGTGACTGTTTGGCACACTGGCTTTGTGAGCTATGTGTTGCACGTGTTTTGTTTTGGGGTAGTGGTTGCTTGGGTGTCTGCTTTGGAGGTCTCTGCTGCTTAGGCAGATTTTTATTTAGAGCCTCCGAGTATGTTTTTGTGTGTTTATGTGTTTAGTTTGTTGTCGTGCTAGGTCTATGTGAGACTGAAATTGTAGTGAGTGTGGTTTCCTTCTCTTCCTGACTAGTTACGCCAGTACTGAGTTGAGAGAGTTTAGCCTCCAGTTTGGCTATATGGTTGCATCTCTCATATGTGTTGGAATTTGTTGGTAGGAGGAGAGGGTTGTCTGTGTACATGAGGCAGTTGTAACATTGCCTCAAGATTCCCAGATTCACCAGCTGGACCGGAGAGGAGATTGACAACTGACCTTTGGACATGCTAGAATAGTATTGGGAATTCCTTTATAATTGAAAAAAAGGGCCAATGGGGAACAAGGTACTCAAGGGGAGTTTGTGAGGGTGTAGTGCTTTTAATTTTTTAGAGCTGACTTATATAATTGCTTTAGTGAGCAAGTGCCAGGTAACTTAAATGCAATGTGTTACAGGTAACTTAAATGCAAAAATGACGAACAGTAACTTTCTTTCAAGTGAAACAAGGAAATAAGTACCGTAAGCAATGCAGATATAACTAGGGATCCACAGAAGTGCTAAAAGGCCGCGTTTTAGGTGGAATTAGCATTTCAGGGAAATAAACAAACAACAAGCATACAAACAAAGCTAGATTCAGCAGGCCTGGATCTAGTTTATGCTGCAGCAAACAAGGTGTACCAATTTCAGTAAGAAACAGTTAGAATATGCAGGCACTATAAGCCTTTAACCAGAAATTCCCTGCTCAGAAGGGCAGAGTCCAGCCTCTCCTCCCACAAGAGTGCAGACTGCAATCCTTCTTAACGTAAAATAACTGGCCTGAAGCCCAAGTGCTTAAACCAGAACTAATACACTTTTAGAATAACAGACAATGAGCTCTCAATCAGCAGTTCCCAACTTAGAAGGATGTAAGCTACCTGTCCTGCCACCACAGTGCAGGCCACAAACCTTCCTAATGTAAAACAACTGGTCTGAAGCCCAAGTGCTTAATCCAAAAGACTTAGAAATGATAGCTACACTTTAATCAAGTTACTACCAGCAGTAATAAATACAACTGAATACTTTAAAGAATGCCTGGATTAGTGCTCAAGTTATACAAACAAAGCTAGATTCAGCAGGCCTGGATCTAGTCTATGCTACAGTAAACAAGGTGTACCAATTTCAGTAAGAAGCAGTTCAAATATGCAGGCACTATAAGTCTTTAACCAGAAATTCCCAGCTCAGAAGGACAGAGTGCAGAACACGAACCCTATTAATGTAAAATAACTGGCCTCAAGCCCAAGTGCTTAAACCAGAATTAATACACATTTAGAATAGCAGACACTGAGCCCTCAATCAGCATTTCCCAACTTAGAAGGATGTAAGCTACCTGTTCTGCCACTACAGTGCAGACTACAAACCTTCTTAATGTAAAACTGGTCTGAAGCCCAGGTGCTTAAACTAAAAGGCTTAGAATGAGTTACACCAAGCAGTAATAAATACAATTGAGTACTTTTAAGATGACGCAAAAGCAAAATAAAGTAGGAAAAAACACAAATACAGTAAAAGCAGATATATATTTTTTTTTTTGTGGAAAGAGAGAAAGGAAAGAGAGAAAGGAGTAGCAGAAACTAAGCTGATTGGCCTTCTCAAATGCTCTCCCTGTACTGGGTAGAATGAGGTAATGACACTAGACTGGGAAGAGGGTCCCAGATCAAATTTACACTAGGGGCGGGCAACTGCAAAGCCACCAACAAACTACAGAAATGTTACTCACAGCCTGAAAAGCAGCAGTGAGCCTTTAAATGAAAGTTTTAAACAGCTAAAGGAGCCACTAGAAAAAAGAGTTTAACTGCAACAAGTTATCATAAACAAACAACCCAACAGATGCTTAATAAGAGTGGACAATTTCCAGTTAATACCTCGCACACAGTGAAACTAGCTAGAAAAAATACACAGAACACAAAGTGCTATAAACAACAATGAAATAAAGAACAAAATAAACAAAAAACAGGATACTTAATGTTATATATTATAGCTCCGAGCTTGCTGAGTGTCCTTCCTTCGATTAGCTCACTGTAAAATGGCAGAACACTCACAACTGAGCTTCTTAGGTAACAGAAAGTTGAAACCTGAGACAGCTTTTAAGAAAGAAATCTCAAAAGAACCAATGAGGTGCTTAGTCTAAGCTGTAGTCCAGGAGACCTCAGTCAGCCAATGACCTCAAACAATTCTCTCTCACTGAAATGCCTGATGGCTTTGGCTAAAACAAGATGTCCCTGAATTATGTGCTCAGACACACAGCCTCCACAAACACTAGGCCCAAATACAAGCCTGAATATGGAAATGCTACAAATACCCCACTACTTAGAACAAACTGCAGAAATGTTACTCACAGCTGAAAATCAGCAGTGAGCCTTTAAATGAAAGTTTTAAACAGCTAAAGGAGCCACTAGAAAAAAAGAGTTTAACTGCAACAAGTTATCATAAACAAACAACCCAACAGATGCTTAATAAGAGTGGACAATTTCCAGTTAATACCTCACACAGAGTGAAACTAGCTAGAAAAAATACACAGTACACAAAGTGCTATAAACAACAATGAAATAAAGAACAAAATAAACAAAAAACAGGATACTTAATGTTATATATTATAGCTCCGAGTTTGCTGAGTGTCCTTCCTTCGATTAGCTCACTGTAAACTATAAAATCCTAACTAATCAAACCTGCTCCTAAGAGCATAATCCATTTCGGTACTTACGTATTATCGCAACCACATTTATATGGTCACGAAATTCGCTTACTACAAGTGAAACAAGGGCATTTAAGACTCAGAAAACATCCTCAAAGTGTTTCCTACTGTTACATTACATTGCTTAACTATCAGGAGCACAGTAAGTTGTACACATACACAGGTAATTTGTATCGTCAGTTACACAATGTCATCATTTGCAGTGTAGCAGTGCTGCCATTACCTGCTGTCATCGCAAGCAACTTCCAAAGCTGCCAGCGTTCTTCCCAGTATTTTTTCTCCTTTCAACTTTACCTCAAGCAAGGCTGACCACAAGTCAGATGGCAGGAACCTAATTCAACATACCAACTTTAATAGAGAAAAGGCAAGAAAGCACGCAGTGGCAAAGTGAGAGCCACACACACTTTCCTTGCGGTGCTATCTTTGATGGAGCTAAGTCTGAAAAGAAATGCATGCTGTTATTTACTGACAACACTACTTGATGAGTTGGAACAGTTACTTTTCGTGAAGTCTGTCATCCTCCCTTGTGCTCTGCGTTTCTTTAATAATAAATCCCATTTGTTAAATCTGACCCACGCAAAAAAGGGACACTTTCTTAAACTTGCTCTTACACTCTTTTTACAACCTGCAGAAATCAGCGCATACGATACCAGTCATGACAATTACAGCGATGCAACTCCGGAAGAGGATGTTTTAAATTACTGATTTTCCTGAAGGCAATACACACTTTTTTGCCCACAATAAGGACTGCCAATAACACTTTACAGTGTTGCATGCCCTCCTTTCACCTGAAGTAATCTATTTCTACAACCGCAAAAATGTGGTTGCGATAATACGTAAGTACCTCCATTTCTTTTTGTTACTGGATAGGTGGGACAAAAATTCCAACCAAATATTAATAAATAATATATCCTTCATCATGAGATTTCCCCAGTTCTTAACCTACCCAACTGTGAACATGTGTTATTACTCTTAAAGCTATTAGACGTGTCTATTAGTGCTTAGTTACAACTTCAACAAATAGTTGACAGAGCATTTATGAGTCTAATAATTACAGAAGTAGTAGCAGAAAACAGTGACCACATTTGACCAATATAATACAATATAATACAAATGTCATCAATGAAACATAAATGCATTTATTAAACTCAGTTACTTTATGGAACACTGAAAAGGTTCATACTGTACATGTATAGGAGAAACAAACTTTTACAGTACTGTGTCTCTTGGGTTTGTCCCTAAAGATATCTGGCAGTTCCAGAATTTCTGTTTCTCCATAGCAACTTGGTTACCATGGTAGTCTGAGCACAGCTGAGAAGAAAACAGACAATGAAAGCAGCTGTTTCTTATTTTAATCACTTGAGTGTTTTAAAGGTTAACTTTCAAACTGTTATTTATAGTCTGTGCTACAGTCTTCCTGGAAGACGTCACACATATGTCAAGCCATACCAGTGTAGATTTGATATTTCCTTAAATAAATATAAATATATTTGGCTGCTTCATTTCCTACATTACTTGGGGAAAGAAGACTGGGGATATGGCTTAGGTTACATAAGTAATGTCTTTGTTAAAGAGGCTAGCAGAAAAAAAAGAAAAATAATGCATCACAATGCAACAGGTACTGTAAAAATGTCAGGGAATTACATCACTGTTTATAGTCATTACAGACTATCAAGATTTTAAGAGGTAATCTAATTTGCTAAAATAGGTCATGCAGGAAAATTGAATTGCTATGATACAATTATTTCTTACAATACTTGTAAAATAAGAATGACAATTTAAATATTATAAGTTAAAAATTCTGAACATTACTATGGTATTTGTGTGTGTGTGTGTGTGTGTGTGTGTGTGTGTGTGTGTGTGTGTGTGTGTGTGTGCTTGTGTGTGTGAGACAGTCTGCAAAGCAATGCGTAAAGAAAATATAAATTCTCCTGCAGTGCCACACAGAAAATACAGTATTGTTATCCTACACATAATCATTCAAGGTACTGCATTCAATTGTTTACTAGTCATGCAATCATAGGACATATTTCAGCTGTCTCATGCTAAAGTCATGCCAGTTAACGCTGATAATAATCATGGCAGACAAATAAATAATGCCACTGTGTTGAATTGTATGGCTAAACCATGCTTAAATTGATGTTATTGCATGTGGTTTGCTGAATCATACAAACAAAACACTGTGCTTAAATAGTTGTAGTGCAATCCAGTTCTTTAGAGGCTCATGCTGCGAGAATACATCTTAAAATTTTCTTTAAAAAAATCTTTTATCAGTTTGCAGTATTGAAATATCTAACCATGTAAACATGTCATACAATTCTGACATATATTTTAAGACATTTCCTTGGATACATAAAGAAGCCAACCACAAATGTTAAGGTCTGTGGCCAATGAAACTGTTTTTTGATCACAGAAAATATGATTAAGAGCAATATTAGTTGCAATGAAGGAAACACTTATTATCAGATAATTTGCATGTCTTTGAATTGCTTTGTGATACCACTAGTACTAATCAGCACTCTCCTGTGGTAATCACCACTGGCAGTCCATATATTACACTGGTATTGGCAAACCCTCAGTCATTCTCCCACAAACATGCACACATTTACACACACTCACACATATGCGCAAGTACACAAGCATACACACACACACACACACATACACACACACACACACACACACACACACACACACACACACACACACACACACACACACAGTCATACTTCTTACCTGTCCCTTAGTTTACAGACCATCCCTGATATAGCATCTTTTTACTTGCCCCATGTAAATCACAGAAGACTGTAGTAAGTTAATAATGTCAGATTTTAGAGTTTCATTCTTCTTATTGAATAGAAAATGCATTTTAGATGCTATACCTGTTGCTCTATTAACTTTTTGAATTACTCAGAGTTGTTGTGTCTTTTGGCTTTTCCCGGTTAGGGGTCGCCACAGCGGAACTCCAGTCCGCTAATGATTGGCAGTAGAGTTTTACGTACTGAGTTGCTGGCTCTGACGCACAACCTTCAAAGAAGGTACACCCATTCACGCATGTCTCCACACAGAAGATGCTTTAGCTGAGAATCGAACAGGACAACGTCTTACTGTGAGGCGACAATGCTACCGCAGCACCACCAGAATTACTCAGAGTAATATTTAATATTCTCCCCGTTACTCAGGGAGAATTCAAGCAAATCTTAACTCTCCTCACACAACTGACTACTTCTATTAATGAGAGGAACGTGGTCTCTTTTGCTGAAGTACCAGGTAATCAACAGCAACTAATAAACCGTGATAAAGGTCACGGCACTTCTGGATTACCCAACGCCAACTTCAACGGGGCAAACGACGGATTCTCTGGTAATGCCAGGGTGGATAATTGTACAGCACAAACTAGAGCTAATATAATTTCCAACAATGAAAGGGACGGGAAACGAAAGAACTTCGATTTTAATGTGTGGACTGCACACCAGTTTTCTTTTAAACAAGGTACTATGAACTATGACTCTACTCGTAACACTGAAGTGAATTTTAATGATTTTAAAGAGAAACTTTATGCCTACAAAAACAATCAGCTCGAAATAGATTATTTAAAGGAGTGTGTTCATGTACAAAGAGTTCCCAAGGGCTTACGTTTTTTAAATTTCCGAATAACGTACAGCCAGGGACCATGTTATACGATCAATTATGTGATATTTTTAACAAAGCTGGTTTAGATATGCTGAAATGTATGGTTAGTGAATACGAAAGGAAAGCCGAGAGGCTGCTTAATGATTTGAACACTCTAAATGAAAATATGGATAAAGATGCTAAGTTTACTAGCACGAAGGCTGATTATGACAGAATATTTGGTGAAGTGGATCAACACTGTATAAGAGTTCTGAATCGTAAAATGAGAAAATTAGAAAGAGATTTAGTTGAGTACAGGGAAGGGAGAGCATTTCCCCTTCCTAATACAAAAGGGCAGAAGTATTATCACAAGGACAATGTGTTTATCAACAGGGGGGAGGGGGCTAGTTATTTGAACCACCAATCTTCAGGACCTGATGGTCTGAGAAGAAGTGAAAGAATAGCGGAAAAAAGTAGAAAACAGTCAGTACAGGATTTTCAGCATCCCCCCGGAGGGACAACAACAGTTGGAACCACCCCACAAATTAAAACTAGCATTTAACACAATTTTATCTGTCGAAGAACATTTAACTAATGAAAAGCAAATAGCATGCAGGATGAATAATTTTACTATTTTTAATTTCACAGATTTGGAACTCACAAACAGCTTTTTTGAATTGTTCTCTAAGGGTTTCCATTTTGTTCCTTTAAAGGTGTTCCATTTAACAAACACTTTAGTTGATTTAAAACTTTTCTTGAGACAACTGAATTTAAGTTTGTGGTTTAAGGGACAAGAAAGCACTTGTAAGCCCCTTGTTAGAAAGAACGCCTTTAATCCCCCCATACATCCCTCTTTAAAGGTATTTGAAGAACTGGTTGAAAGGGACATCAGAGAACTGGAAAAATCTAAATGTGATTACCCTGTCAATAACCTTGACAAAAGTGAACTGGAACTGATTAACTTTTTGAAAAAGGAAGGATGTAGGGTAATGAAACCCGATAAGGGAGGTGGAGCAGTGTTGATGTACACAGTTGACTATGAGCCATATATTCATAGCCTATTACAATATTTAGAACAATATGAGTTATTATCTAAAAACGAGATTCACATAGCTTATGCTAAAATCAACTATCAGCTATATGACCATTTGCTACAGAAGGTAATCAATGAACAGCTTTACAACTATTTACATGTAAGTAAGCCAAAAACTGCTCAAATTTTTGATATACCCAAGATGCATAAATCCTTGGAACCTCTTAAATTTAGACCTATAGTTTCTGGAGCGGGAAGTATCACGGAACCACTATCAAAGTTCATTGATTACACCTTGAAACACTATGAGACTAGTTTAGTACATATTGGTAAGGATTCTTGTGACTTTCTGAGGGGAATAGACTAGAATTTATTTAATTCACAAATTTTAATGGTTACAGTAGATGTAGTGGAGCTCTTTCCTAGCATTCCACATCAAACAGGCCTAGAATGGTTTGGTCACATTTTGACAACAGAGACAGACCTTAGCCCTAAAGTTACTAAACTTATTTTGGAATTAATGGAAATGGTACTTGAGAACAACTTTATCCACTTTAATGGTGAATTTTATTGGCAGAGGAAAGGGGTGGCTATGGGAGCCCCTTGTGCCTCGTTATACGCCAACATTGTTTTGTATTACTGGGAAAAGAATTTTGTTTTCCCAAGTAGGTGGTACCAAGATGTTTTACATTACAGGAGATATCTGGACGACATCTGTATATTATGGAAAGGTAGTGAGGACAGTTTAGTTTGTTTTTTACAATACATCAATGAATCAACATCATTTTTGAAGTTTACTCACAGAATAGATAAAGACAAACTCCACTATTTGGACATCACCCTATCAAAGGATTATGTCAACCAATGTTTCCAATCAACATTATACAGGAAAAGTTCTTATTCTAATTCTTATCTCCATTTTCAAAGTGGACACCCATTCCATCAAAAGAAGGGTATAGTAAAAGGGCAGTTAATTCGGGCCTCACGTATGTCTAGTACCCCAGAAAGTTTTCTTGAAGAGGTCGGCATTTTAAAAAGTTTTTTTTCTAGAAAAGGGGTACCCTGCTACACTTGTAGAAAGTTTAACTGAAGAAGTGAATCAGGGAAGGGACACCCTCTATCCCCCTTTGTTGGGAACTGGTTTAAATACGTCTCTTCAAAACGAACACACAAACAACCTCAGCATTAAAAATAGCTTTATACACACATACTCAGCTAATTTGTACAAGATTGAGCAAATTATTCAGAATTATTGGCCTATTCTTAGTGCACATGATGAAATAAAAACTTACATTCCAACTAACCCACATTTTGTCAGAAAGAGAGATACAAATTTAAAAGAACTTTTGGAAGTTAAATATGAGACTCAAACATATGGAAACAAAAAGAAAACTGAAACATATCCATGTGGCAGTTGCAAACAATGTTTTGCCATGTTAAACTCTGGTGTTTTATACCTCCCATCTAGGAAGTTTAGATTCACTTCCACTAGATATTTCAATTGTGGAGCTAGGGGAGTGGTATATTTAGGGTTTTGTGAAACATGTGGTGGGTTTTATGTGGGCAAAACGGAATGTTTTTTAAGGAGAAGAGTGTATGAGCACTTTAATGATGTTGCAAACCACAAAGAAAGTAACGCATTTTATAAACATTCCTTACTGTGTGGGAATATGCACTTGAAGTTTTTGGTTCTTGAACAAATCACACCAGACATTAGAGGTGGTAGCTGGGAAACCAGGCTGGAATACCAAGAATTATTTTGGCAACTGAAATTAGATTCCAGACGGTTTCCTGGTTTGAACGAGAACATCAACATTAACAGTGTCCTGAAGCTGAGGCAGGCTCGTTTGTGAAGTTTCTTGGTTCGCTAGTATTGTATTGGGGGTAGTAGATTTACCTTTTTTTTCACAAAGTTAATGTAGCTCCAGTTCACTAGACTCTGGTTTTATTGCGTTGAACATTATAAATGTGAAGTTTTTATTTCATGTTTATTTACATCATTTTAATGCACAATTGTTTTTTAATATTTAAGTTTATATTTACAGTATGATTTCTACACATTGTGGATTTTTAAGGTCTGGCACCACAATATAGTACATGCATTTGTAGGTGTGCACATTACAAGTGAGTAAGTTGGACCATTATAGTTGGTTATTTCTACACTGAATGTTGTGAACAAATCTATTTTAGAGCGAGGCATTTTTAATTGAGTAACATTCTCATCATTTTTAACTTTCAACCCATTATGTTGTTAATTGAATTAATTATGGCATGTGACTTGTTGTTTGATTATTTAATGACTGGAAGTGAAGCACGACTCTTGTTTCACCTTGAGAAAGCTCGGTATTAACCGAGCGAAAGCGCTTTGTCTACATTCTTTGTTCATTAAATAAAGGCTTGAACTACAAAGCTTTGCAGTTTGGTATCTACCATGATTGTGTTTTCAAATCTGTTTTCCAGGTCCTGTGGTGCCAGACTCAGCTGTTTTTCTTCGTCGGACTCTTCTTTCTTTGAATTTAAAAATTTTCCCTGGTGTCATCTTCTGTTCTTCCCTGCTTTGCCCTAAAGTCTTTAGCATAGCTTCTTAGAGGTTTAGTACCCCCCACTTAAACAGACACAGCTCCATCCTTCTCATGAGGCACTCATTTTACAGAAAATCCCTGATTTTGCTTTATACCTGCATTTTCCTTCATAACTGATGAACTAGTACAGTCAATAACAAACTTCTCTACTGCCCAGATTTTCTCAGAATGTCCAGATTTTTCCTTCATATTTTAGTCTGTTCCTCATTAAATCTGTTTTTTTTTTGCAAATCACAATGTCACTAAATAATGACATACATTTGAGTTTAAGACTTAATATCTTTAAGGAAATGCATGCTAACACAAATACTGTTATTCTAGCAACTTTTTAAGTTTATAATAGTAATATTTAAAATCTGTCCCTATTTTTGGGCCTTCAACTCCCCAGCATTTCCGGCTTTGTCCCGATTTTTTTGTGTTAAGAGATTGAGAGGTATGGTCAGTAATAACATTCATAAACTTTTATTTCCTAATGAAAGATCTGCTTTGTGTCAAAGAACTAAAGCACTCATTGTTATGAGGCAATCCCCAACTCCACTGCCTCCTGCCACTCTGATAAACAACCTAGTTCTCTCCTGTTTTCCTACCATCCTTGCTTCCTCAAACTATCCTGAGTACTTTTTTTTGTTTTTTTGTAATTTGTCGTACTTCCCAGATTTTTCTTACATCCTTGCAACACATGCTAATTGTCTAAAACCATACTGTAATAGATGCAGAGGAAAAGTTTTAGTTAATGGTCTAGGAGCCATTAAACATTAGAAGCGTTGGGGTTCTAAATGCTCTGAAGTGCATTTTAAAGCTTTTCTTCCACAACCTTTGGCCTGAACAAAGACAACATAATAACTAGGTAAAGAAACTGACTTTTTTCTTTCAAGGAAGAAAAGGGTTATGCTCAAGACTGATGACACAGTTGTTACAACAAAGCTAAGTAATAATTTTCCATAAATTGAGAATAAAATGTCATTACTACAAAACTGAGTTGTAGTTAACCATAAACTGTGAGGGCACAGTGAATGATTTCTTCCCACACCCCTCCCAAAAAAATATAGTGATTTTCAGTGTACCCATATGCTGTTTAATTGGGATGAATGTAAAAGGACAAATGAGCATAGTCATATATTTCAAGTTGCTGCTGTCATGTATCTATGCAGCATGCCTCCTTGGCCCTAACCTCAAAAAACAAGACTTTCTGTATACCCCTCTTTGAAGTCCCCACTCTGGGCCAGTAATCAAGGAGCCTGAATTTTCAGCACTGACATTGGAGAGGGACTTTCACTTGGAATACAAATGGATACACTCAGTATTTCCAGATGCAGACCTTTCCACATTCAACAAAATTTCCCTTGATGACACAGGGAACACACTCAGCCTGGGGTCTGAGTTTCTCTCACTGTTTCTTCCCAGGTCCCCAGTATGGCTCCCCACTGGCACAGCTGCAGAGTTAAGTCCTCAGCTGAGTGTCCAGGCCAAGTCCTCCACCACTTTTTCTGTTAAACCAGTGCTTCATGTCCCTGCTCAAAGTAGCTGACACACACATTCTTTGATATTTAATTTTCAAACACACACATACCTGGAAAAGACTGGCACAGATTACCCACTCCACCAACTTTTCCCAGACTATAAAGTAGATTTATTGCCACCAGTCCATTACTATAAGGCTCTTAAAAGGGTGTCCAATTATACTGAGTGAAATTAATATTAATAAAAATGGTAATGTAGACAAAACAGCCAGGCTTTCATGAGTGACCACAGTAATCATCAAACAGATACTTCCAAATACTCTCAAAGCTTAAATATTTTCTAAAAGGACCAGCCACAATGAAAAGATTAAATATATTTAATAATAAATGATAACAGAACATGAAAATATGAAATATCTATTTACAGTAAACACCAGAGTTTCAATCATAGGAAGTATTAAAAATAATAAAAATAACACAGCTGGAAAAATTTAGAAAGAATTACTATCCCTGGTCACTTACTAGAGCAAGGCAAGATGAAGTACGTGAGGGATCCTTCTATGTCAGGTTCCAAGAAACAGACTGCTCAGTCTGCCTGAGAGACTTCTCAATATAATAGCTAAATGTTATTTCTGGAATAGCTTACAGAATGACATCACATCTTGTCATCTGATTCTGATTCGCACACTGTCGCCAACATTAAAAGCTTCCAGGATTTTAGTACCTATGTGTTACCCTGCACACAGATAGACAGAATATTGCTCAGACCTGCTGCAGCACCTGGAAGTCATAAAGAAATTTTAACACTTCTACTCCTCCTACAGAGCTAGTAAGCCAGGCTTTTCACAGACATTTTGTCTCTGGCTGTAATCAGAAATGAAAGATGCAATATTTATGACCTAATTTAATTTCAGCTATTTTCCAAAGATATCTGGGATTGAGCTTAACCTCTTCACTTCCAGTATCCTCTGTTACAATATATGCATTTAAACAGTTACAATAATGCATGTACATTTGTTTTTCTTTCCAGCAGGGCACACTGTTGATACATTTTTAACACAAGCAACTTTACAAATACATTTTCAAAACAAACATCTGCACAAATCAGTTTGATATTCAAATAACATAATTCTTTACAAAATTCCAACTAGCTGTGCTGGCATATGTTACACATCAACTGCCCTACTTCTCCTTGCATAGCTGGCAGTACCTCATATCGTCACACCCTCTGATGTCATACTAGGATGAAAGTGAAATAACAAATGGAGCACAACAACATATTTCCATCTATTGCTGTTAGCTGTACCTATGCAGCATGCCTCCTTTCCCAAAAACCTTGAAGATATTCACATGTATACACATCAGATTTCAATTGTGGAGAAAGTGAAAAAAAATAACACTCATAGTAATTCCTTCCAACTTGTTGTTTCTACACAGTATCCTGGCCTAGACAAGCTATAGTGACATTCGGTACACATCTATGAAGTGTGATTTTGAGTTATTAAAGAAATAATGACTATAGTTTTCTGGTTCGATCCTCAGCTGAGGTGCCTTCTGTGTGGAGTCTGCATGTCCTCCATGTGGTCATGTGGGTTTCTTCCGGGTGCTCCGGTTTCCTCCCACATCCCAAAGACATGCTATAAGTGGATTGGACACTCTAAATTGGCCCTAGGTGTGAGTGTGTGCATGCGTGTGCCTTCTGTGGAAGGTAGGGTGCTGGGCTGGCAAATCGACACTGTAAAACTCCACTGACAGGTTATCCACTGTGGCGACCCCTAACTGGGAAAAGCCGAAAGAACAAGAAGAAGAAGAAAGAAATAATGACTATACTTTACCCTAACAACTCACAAGCTACAATGACCTTCTGCGTACACTTCTGAATTTTGACTGTGGGCAAAATTGCAGAAATAATGACCACAATATCCCCAGCTCCAACTTAAACTATAGCAATTTCTATGCCTACCTCTGAGATGGTTAACTTTTAGAAGGTGGAGCCCACAGTTGAGGACCCCACTAAGCCACTCATTCAGCCAGGAATGATAGTCCCAGAAGATCTGAGGTTCTA
Organism: Protopterus annectens; assembly: GCF_019279795.1. Taxonomy (NCBI): domain Eukaryota; kingdom Metazoa; phylum Chordata; order Ceratodontiformes; family Protopteridae; genus Protopterus; species Protopterus annectens. The sequence continues at coordinate 1,112,050,167 of NC_056744.1, read as the reverse complement.
GATGTTCTGTGATGCATTTTATGCTTTATATTTTCACTACTTAGATTTATGTGTGCACCTGCCGATATTATGTTTACACAAATAAACAGGCACTGCTTCTGACTAACCAAATTGCTCAGTAGATAGATATAAACACACACGCGCGCGCGCGCGCGCGCGCACACACACACACACACACACACACACACACACACACACACACACACACACACACACACACACACGCACACACACACTCATATAAATGATTTCGATGTAAACTGAAAGATCATCACACCATCAATGGCATGTCTTTGTAGTGTTCAAGAAAGCAAGAACACCTGTATAAAATCCACACAGAGTCTACTGACTCCACATGGATGGAGCCATGACCAAGACCTCAGACAAGAAGACAAGAGCAGTGAGATGGCATGACTTCTCTCTGTGCCACAGTACCAATGATGTTTCTTTTCCACATATGTTGACCACCAAAAATACCCATTTATTGTGTGCATTGCTGACATTTTATAGTATTGCAAAGTAGAAGAAATGATGCCAGCTTGTTGTTTTTGTAAACATTTATACACAGTTCAGCCCACACACACACACACACACACACACACACACACACACACACACACACACATACAAACACACAAACACAGACACACACACACACACACACACACACACACACACACACACACACACACACACACACACACACACACATACACACTCATAAGCACAAGTCACAACAATGATTATTTTTATACTGCATTGGAATCTGTACATCCAGAAACCTTTTTCCCATTTTTTTTCACTTGAGGTATCATGAGGTTGGAGTGTTACATCAACAATGACAATCAACTAGAGCCAATACTCATACTGCCAGATGGCTAGGCCTGCCACAGATGTTCTTCCATATGACACTCATGCATGCTCACACCTATGGCCAATTTAGAGTGTCCAATCCACCTACTGCATATCTTCAAAATGTAAAAGGAAATTGGAGTACGAGGAGAAAACCTAAGCAAACTCAGGGAAGATATGTGGACTCATAGATTCATAGGTTCATTGAAGGTTACTAGGCTAACAGCCCTAGAGCCCTTATAAACCTAGCCATATGTATCCCAAGTTTCCCCAATTGTTGGTGGTTAGATGAGAGAAGTTCACAGATATAAGGGTATACGGTAGTTAATAATGGCTTCTTCTGTCCAGGAGGGACATGGTCACTGCCCCAGGAGTGAATATCCAGTCACCCATTCATTGATCCAGGTTGCCCACAGAATGCACCCTTTGAGAGATGAACTTGAATACAGGTAGAAAATACAAGGGAAATAGTAACATTATTGAAAGCATACTTCAGAAATATACTGGTTCACAACAGTAGTCACAATAACTTTCAAATATTCACCATAACTGGATTTGCTGACAGAGACCCTGATTTCCAGATTTCCTGACCTGACAGAGACCCTATTTTCCTGACTGTCAGGAAAATTTCCTGACAGGTGACAATACTACATACCAAGAAGCTATATACCTTAAAGTATCACCTTATGCAGAAACATCTAGATAGTTTCATGATACAAGATATGATTAATATGAAATTTCTTTTACTCATGAAAAGTACAAATCGGTTTACTTTATTAATGTTAATTCATTATTGCTACATTTGCAAACATGAGGATAAACAAACCAAAACAAACCTTGCTATTCAGGTGACTAAGCCATTCAAAACTGGTGTTTAAATCTAGAAAATATACCTTGAATATAAAGGATAGAATCAAGTAACAGATGAATTTACAGAAAATTAATTTCATGACTGCCTACTCAATTGATAGCAGCACAGTCTGGTGTTCTAAAATGAAATCATATATGAAACAAAAAGTACAGTTGTGTAAGTAAACTTATAAGTGCCTATCTGACTTAAGCTGACCACATCTTTACATTGTTAGGGATAGGACACAAATCCTTTCCCTATATCGATTTTACCTTCAATAATATATGAGACTGATGACCTCAGTGTTTTCCCATAACCATCTCCTCCAGTGACTATATCAACCTGATCCCCCTTTTCTGCACTTCAAAATTTCAAACACTCCTATTCAGGTAAGGCCTCAAGAGAGAACGTGGGTCTATATTAGAACATCAAAGTTTCAAAACTACGAATGTTCTAATATCGACCCGTATTCATTGAAAGCTGAAAATATCGAAGCAACAGAAAACCAAATTTTTTCCTAGGGAAAGAATTTGGTTGTCCGTTTCTGTTGCTTCAGTATGTTCAGCTCTGTGGTGGAAAGTTACGGGTCGGGTTCAGGTAAGTGTGCGACTGAGCACGGGTTAGGTTAGTTAGAGTTAGGGTGCGGGTCAGGTAAGTGTGCGATTGTGTAGACGTGAGGGTTAGGGTGGGGTAGGTGAGTTAGCGTTAAGGCGCAGGTCAGGTAAGTGTGCGATTGTGTAGACGTGAGGGTTAGGGCGGGGTAGGTGAGTTAGGGTTAGGGTGCGGGTGAGGTGAGTGTGCGATAGTGACAGACCTTAGGGTTAGGGTTTGGGTTAAGGTAAGTGAATAGTTAGTGATGTATGTATAGTTTAGTGTAGGGTTAGGTGTAAGATTTTAAGTGTATGCGTGTGGATTGCTGTTTGTTTGGTGTGCTTGTGTTGTGTGTATGTGTTTTGGAACAGCAAATTTTTTCCCTAGGAAAAAACTTGCTGTGAAAAAATTTGCTGTTCTGTATGTTCGATGTTTTCAGCTTTCGCTGAATAGGGGTCGATATTAGAACATTCGAAGTTTTGAAACTTTGATCTTCTAATATAGACCTGAGAAGGCAGTACTAAAGATAGTCCTGTTCCATTCCAGGAATACAGACATATTCCTACAGTCAGTACAAATCATTGTTCACCTAATTCTTTTTCATCTGGTAATGTTTTTGTTACACTAATTAACTTTTGTTGAGAAAATCACACCTGAGTTACCTTCTTCATCTTTCTTCCTGGTTCTTTTGTTTTACAACTTACTCTGAAGGCAGTACTACTTACATAAGTGCTCTAATCTCTTAAGGAACACATGTAGGCTAAAAACCTCATCATATTATACTTTTCCTACTTTGTAGTAACACACTGAACAATTTTGTCCTGTTTTTGACCTGATGGGTAGTGTCTGTAGTAAAACTCTTGAGAGGTACTTGGCTCAGAATAGAACCTGAAAAAATATCACTAATTGGTTTACTGAATAATGGTAAAACTGTCTTAACTTTAACTTTTCTTTTATACTCTGTATACAATCATCTCCTACTTAGCCTTTATAGCTCCAACCCCTAATCATTCCATTGTTCTTATTAGGATTCCATGAAGCAAAGAAGTAGGTGCCATTATTAGAATTCAGATGAGAGACTTCATTCATAATTCACAATATTACATTACTGCAATATGTGATTAAGACTTTCTAAATAGTTTTTAGGGTGGCTGAGGGGCAATTTGAAGAAGCACAAGTTTCTTCTAAGAGCAAGAGGAGTGAATTTATTCAGCATGAGCATGGGTTGTTCTTGTGTGTGTGCAGACCTAAGAGTTCACTGCTAGGAGTCATGCTGGTACTGGGCATGAGTTGTTCTTGTGTGGGTGCAGACCTAAGAGTTCACTGCTAGGAGTCATGCTGGAACTGTGCATGAGTTGGTCTTGTGTAGATACAGACCTGAGGGTTCACTGCTAGGAATCATGCTAGGACTAAGCATGAGTTGTTATTATATATGAACAGATATGAAGGTTCACTGCTAGGAGTCATGCTAGGATTGTGCATGAGTTATTCTTGTGTGTATAGACCGGAGTGTTCACTGTTAGAAATCATGCTAAGACTAGGCATGAGTTGTTATTGTATATGAACAGACATGAAGGTTCACTGCTAGGAGTCAGGCTGGGACTGGGCATAAGTTGTTGTTGTGTATGCATGTGTCTGAGGTTTACTGCTAGAAGTCATGCTGGGACTGGGCATGACTTGTTGTTGTGTACGTGCAGACCTGAGGGTTCACTGCTAGGAGTCATGCTAAGACTAGGCATGAGCTGTTGTTGTGTGCATACAGATCTGAAGGTTTACTGCTAGGAGTCATGCTGGAACTAGGTGGAGAAAGCTGAGCACCTAATTCCTATCCCAGAATACAATATCCTCACTGGACTTCAAGGGAAACATTTAGAGAATGTCATATACCCTTCACCCAATAGATCAATTAAAAACAGTGGTGAACTTTAGTGAAGTTTGGGATGTGGCCTTAACAGGTATATTGCTGAACTGAAATATTTAGGAATGTTATCTGTGCCACTACGTATAAAGGACTATTTGAATGGGTATGTTTCTTTGAATCTGTACCCAGCTAGTCAAGTTATAGCAATCTGCTTAACTAAATGCATCTTTTTGGGAGATGCATGTCTAGTCTTCCTGTTAAGGCATGTTTTGCTTATTCATGTACTGCAAACTGTTGAATAATGGAAATCATTGTGAAAACCCTGATGTGTAAAATGAATCATTTATGAAACTGAATCTCAAGAGGATGTTCAGCTCTAAATAAAATTGAATGAACTTACCTGGGCTGATAGCTCAGAAAACCTTAGCTAACTGCTACACCACAGCTCTTTGTAAGTTTTATTTCATGAATCATTGCATCACTTTCTTTATCGTGAACATTAGCATCAATATATTCAGTTGATAGTCCTTTACTAGACTTGTTCTTATGAGAAGAAAATACATTGGCATTTTTTGTCACTAATGATCGATTATTCCCATAGAGAAAGGTTGCAGATTTTGTCATCTGTCCCACTCATAACTTATAAACCATAACAGTAGATGCTGAAATTATCACTGCTGCAGTAGCTTTAACTATGTGGGTTATATCCTGCCAAGCATATAACACTTGGCCAGTTTCCAAAGCTTCAGGGTACCTTCCAAATCCCTTAATTGTCAAGCAGTTTAAGCTAAGATGGCTAAAAGAAAAGTTTGGGCCCGTCCTTCAGGGCTTTCCTACCAATGGAGAGAGGAAGACTGAACCATGAAAGGAGACTGCTAGGAAGAAAAAAATAAAAATCACACACTAGCATAAACAACATACCAAACAACAAGGGAGATGGAGAGAGGGAGTGGCTACTGCAGCAGTGATCATTCAAATAGCTACTGCTATGGTAAGTGTACTTACACAACTATACTTTTTCATCATATTTATCACTGCTTTAGTAATTTCAGCTATATGGGTAGACTACCCTAGCTTACTACATTTGGGTGTGGAAGGAGACACACTCACAAACCACTGGAGAATGGTCTTGGCAAAGCCTAAACTAGACCAAGGGAAGATATCAAGCTGATAGTGCTTTGTAAAGTATGCACAGAGAACCAAGTTACTGCTTCTAGAATACTTCTAGAATCCAACCCTTTCCCAAAAGCCATATATGAAGAAAGACCCTAGTTAAGTGGGGCTTGACCCTGCATGGAATAGTTTTATTGTAGTGAGTATAACAAAATGTAATAGCCTTAGAAAACCATTTTGAAATAGTCTGTTTGACAGGGGTTTTCCCTTTTTCTTACCGTCACAAGAAATTATCAATTGATCTGAAGATGTGAAAGATTTAGTTCTGTCAAGTTATTGCCTGTGTTGTCAGTGGACTTCCGAGGTATGAATTATCCTTTCTCCTTCACTCTTGGGGTCAGGAAAGAAAGCAGGGAGATGGATAGCTTGGCTTAAATAAACTAGGATTCCACTTTAGGCATAAAAAAGGGATTAGTTCTCAAAGAAACCCTGCCCCTGTAGAAAATGAAGTAGAACTGACTCACCAAAGAGCTTGAAACTCAGGTACTCTTCTTGCAGAGGTCAAAGCAATAAGTAAAACTGTTTTCCATGTTAAGAACCTGAAGTCATCCAGGTTAACTGGTTCAAATGGAGAACGTGTTAGCTTCTCTATCAAAAAATTAAGATCCAAAGGGGGGCCACCAGTTTTCATGGAGGCTTCTTATGCAAAATTCCTTTCAAAAACATTTTGACATGGGAATGCATTGAATGAATAGGATACATTGGCAGATATGCTGAAATGGCTGATAAATGAACTTTGATAGAGGAGTAAAAAGGCCATAGAATAGTAACTCACACAAAAATTGTAAAATCAGAGAACAACTAGCCTTGATCCATGCCAGTTATATTGTTAGCATAACTAGAAAACCTTTTCCATTTGCTAAAATATGATTTTCTAGTTGCAGGTCTTGTTGTTTCCTTTAGCATGTCATGTTCATTCTTAGCAAAAAGGTGCCTAAAAGGAATTAAGACCCTATTATCCAAGCAGCCAGTTGAAGTTAATCAGTGTTGGGAAGTATCTAACACCCCTGTTCGTGTGTGAGTAGATCCAGTCTGTGAGTAAGATTATGGTGATTACCCCTGGTCACTTCCAATAGAAGGGAGAACCACAGTTGCCTGAGCCAGAAGGTAGTCACTGCAATGATCTTGGGGGATTCCTTATGAATCTTTTAAAGTACCACTGAAAAAGTGGAAAAGCATACAGAAATATTCCTGTCCAAGGAAAAGAATGGCATCTGTCTTACGGGCCTTATTGCATGGAGCCTTGGGGCAGAATCTTACTAAATGATTGTTCAGAGAGGGGGCAAAGAGGTCTATTTGAGGAACTCACCACAGATGGATCAAATCTTTGGAAGATCCCCTGATCAAGTTTCCATTTGTGAGGGTCTCTCCTTGTTCTGCTCAGATTATCTGCCACCCCATTTCACTTTGAAGGAATGTAGGATGCCTGTAGAGTGAGCTTGTGCTGTAAATCTATATCCCAAGCTAACATGGCAGCTTGCAAAGAAGGTATGACCTGGTTTCCCCTTGTTTGTTGCTGTATTACATGACAGTGGTATTGTCTGTAAGAATTTGAAGAGGTCCTTTGGATCAAAGATGATTCAGAGAGTTGAGTGTCACGATCATGACAAAACATCTCTTTTATACTTATGTTCTTGCAGCTGCCCTTGGTGTCCCACACATCTTGTACATTTATCCATCCCAAAACTGCTCTACAAGTAAAGTCTTAGGTGTCTGTGGTGACTGCTATGCAACAGGGATGGAGAAGGGGAGACCTGAATTTAGGAATATTTGTTATCTCCACCAAGTGATTTTTCTTCTGAAAAACTCCAGCACTGGGATTTGAAAAGACAAAGAATTTTGGTGCTATGACAAAGAAACTTCAGATGCTACTTTATCTTTCTCATGTGGAGTCTTGCCAGTGATATCATAAGAATCATAGCAGCCTTGAGACTCAAAATCCTGATGTATTCCCTCACAGTGACCAAAGTCTGAATGGAAAACCCTAGAACCAGATATAGATATAGATACAGTTACATATATAGATATAGATATAGATATGGATATAGATATTTTTTTTCCTGTGGAAGAAAATATCTTTAAACTACAGTGTCTAGTTGGCATCCCAGAAACACAATTCTTCCAGAAGAAGTTACGAAAGTCTTTTCAGTATTATCTTGTAATCCTAACTTGTATAAGAGATCTCTCACCTAAGAGAGAGATATTCCTGACACTTTGAACAAGACTCTGTAGATATAACCAAACCATCTAAATATGGAAAAAATGTGGATATCCTGTAGCCAGTAATAAGCCATAACTGGAGATAGACACTTTGTGAACACTTTTGGTACAATGGATATTCCAACGGTTAAGTCAGTGAACTGATAATTTGATTCCTTGAATTAAATCCCTTTCCCACCTGGGAAGGAGGAGCTGGTTATATCACTCTCTGGGGCAACATCTGATGAAGAACAGATGGAAATAAAAGAGTCTGGCCTGGAAACTGAGGAATTATTGGAAAGGAGTAATTTCCTTCCACTGCCATCTGTAATCCTGATGAATGATCTTTAGAACTCATTTTTTTCTGGAACTATCTGTTGCCAAAGAGAAAACTTAAGATTGAGACTTTCTGAAAGACAAAAAGGGGTGGGAGGGTCAAAGTTACTTAAACAGACATTTTGACTTATTGGACTGTCCTTGGTATTGAGAGTTTATAGCATTCTTCTTGGAAGCCCCTTGCCATTTCTTCTTAAATGTCTGTTTACCTGCATTTTGTTGACACTGTTTATTTTTTACCAAAACTGGACAAGGAGTTAGAGAATCCCATATAACATTTGAAAAAGGAGGGCTGAAAATCTTAGAGATTTGCTTTCATCACACATTTTGATTACCTCTGCATCAGAGAGGCCAAACACTAAATCACTATCCTAAGGACAATGTATATTCACATTTTTAACATTATCTGGGAGGTTCTGAGAATGCAGCCATGCAAACCTCATCAAACGAGTGTCAGTGGCCTTAGCCTTGTAAAAAGTATTAAGAAAGTCATATACACACTGTATGCAATGAGTAGTGACCTGTGCAATAGAAAATTTTAAAATATTGAAAGCACAAGAAGAAACTGCAGACAAAACATTCCTCAAACTTTCAGTTAGTCAGTATAAACCTTAATATACGAGCTTGACAATTTAAAATTCCTAAAATCAAAAATGCATACACATACACTTTTTTCCCCATACTTTTCAATAATCTTCCCATCTTTATCAGGAATAGCAGGATTGAAATGAACTACATGTTTAGCAGCAGAATATTTTTCCATACTTATCAATAATCTTCCCATCCTTATCAGGAATAGTAGGACTGAAATGAACTACATATTTAGCTGCAGAATTATTGACTAAAGCTATAGCTGCTGGGTGATGTTATGGAAGAGTCTATAAAAGATTAAAAGACTGAGGAACTTTATACATCCTATGTGCCTTTTTAAGAGCAGCTGGTTGACTCTCAGGCAAATTTCAAGCAGTAACACACAAATCCTCCAACGCAAACATATAATTAGAAATAGGAGCAGATTCTAGAACCTCCTTCTGAGGGACTGAGAAACCTTAGTGTTCTACTGAAACCACTGGCACATTCTAGAAATAGTCTTAGAGAAAAGAGAAACCCCCACAGGGCAAATCAGAAACTGAGCTCTACTCTTGAGTCTGAATCAGAAATCTGAGGAGAATTTCCTGTATCTGTTCCTTCATCCTCCTGTCCAAATTTTATTCTTGAATCTCTTCAGGAAACGGAGAATCCTTCTTCATTTTACCAGAAACTACCTTACAAGAATAATGAATAGCCTGAATTAAACCCTGGGCCAAACCCAATAAACTACTCATGTCTGAGGAAATTTGAGGAGAGATAAATACATGCTTTGTTTACTGCTTCTTTTTGACAGAAAAATGTGTCCAGTAGTTTTGTTAGTGGAAATAGCAGCTTCTCTAGGGTTGGACACAACATTCTGACAATTCCCTGTTTATTCTCTCATGACTGACAAGAGTGGCTCTCCCTTACCCATTGAGGGAACCCCAACAGCTGCAGAGGATGTGGCTAACCCCAGTCGATAATGGCTGTAGGTGCTCTACCAGAGGGATATGGGGTAAAAGATGTATAGTTTGAGGTACAAAAAAATGACACAGCAGAGTCAGCCACCTGTAGCTGAGGTAAACTGCTAGCCTGCTGAGATAGAAATAGCTGTTTAACTTTGTCTTTTTTGTAGCTGGAAAAAGGACTGACTGTGAGACTAACAATTTGGTCCACCGTAAAACCAAATAAGGTGCCACTAGAAATAAAGTCTTTAAAAGATACTTTTTCCCCAAACAAATACAAATAGAAAGCATTTTAAAACACTATGCCAACCCAACAAAATAAAATAAAGACAATTTTGCCACAGAAAAAAATAGTTTTCAGTTTACTTTAAACAACTTCTAAAAGTGCAGTACAGTTTCATGACAGTATGTTAAAACATAAACTCCTAGCTATAAAATAACTTTCATGAAGATAAAAGTATATATAATAACTGAAATTATTAATGTAATTTTTTTCTCAGCAAAGAAACAGCACAAGCCAATTGCTGATCCTTGAAGACCTCGGAGGAGCATACTCTTCAGTGGCAGTAAAGCTCTGAAAGGCTTGGCACCCATACTTGTGTTTTAGTCATCTCAGCTCAAGCTGCCTGAAAGGTGCCCTGAAGCTTTGGAAATGGCAGGATATAACTCGTATACCTAAGACTACTGCAGCAGTGATCAATATGATGCACATCATATTTTACTAGTATTTTAACTGAACAGTACAGATAGAATTAATAAAAAAATGTGCTTATCCCCAAGGAGAAAACTTGCATTAATTACAAGATTCAGAAAAAGTAATTATATGACATATACGTTTATCATTTATTGTAGATAGTTTCTACTTAGTACATAGGTAGCCAAGATGAATTATTCAAAGAATGATATGCAGCAAACAATTGTACAAGGCAGAGTACTATGATTTCTGAAAAAAGCAAACATTTCATTAAAATAGTGTATAATAAGTCAAATGATTATATATATATGTATATATATATATATATATTTTTTTTTTTTTTTTTTTTGCTTTAGTTGTTTTAGACCTACTGTGACTTTTTATATACTTGTAATACATTAAAAACTCATCCTGCCCACCACTGAGCTTGTCAACTGTCCACACCTGTAGTTAAACATTACCTTACATCAGACTGCTATGAACAATGGCACATTAAATGATGGAGATCAGCATGGAGTCCCCTTTCAGCTCAGCACTGATCACTGAAATCCCTTATTAATCACTGAAATTCCTTATTAATTATCTATGTGAGTCCTGTTATTTGCCTATTTTTCAAAATCATTGTTTGAGTTTAATTAGATCATTACTACTCCTCACAATCATTTGTTGAGATGCAATGCTTACCTTATGAGTCCTACCATATGTCCTTATGTGACTCTAAAAGAAACAACTTGCTCCAAACTAGCCTGGGTGCTTCTGTGTATGATTTGCTGGTGTTTGAGACATGAAACAGCCACAAAACTAGATACGTCTAAAAATTAGAAAACTGCATTGTTTTACCACTGACTGTTTTGCAAGCTCTAAAACTGACTTATTTAACAAATTTAAAATCTGACACTAAAACCCAAGATAAAATACATTAACCCATGCCTTTGAAATAGCTTCTCAAGCAACATGATGCAAAATGTATCTTTTGTTACAGAAAAGCCAGCTTTTGCACTTGAAAAGAGTGTTCCAATAATACCACAATAATACCAAGATGCAACAGCTCAAAGGATGTATGTGTAGATCGACTGGATATAGAAGGTTCCCCTGTTGGTCGAGTGGATATACAATGTGCAATGCATTAAACCCTGTTAAAATAAAATAAATATGTGTGTGTGTGTGTGTGTGTGTGTGTGTGTGTGTGTGTGTGTGTGTGTGTGTGTGTGTGTGTGTGTGATCAATTACTGTAAAGTCAGAAGATCTAATGAATAAACAGTAAACAATTTTAGACTAGGCATCTAAAATCATCAAAAACAACAATTAGCAAAAACTGATTTTTTTTTTTGTAGGGGGGCAAATTCTTTCGCCCAACTATAATGAGATCTTGCACAAAAAGCAGCAAGTTAAAACACTGTTAAGGAAAATATATAACAGCAGTAAAAAGCATTCACTCACATGAATCTTCTCCCGTTTGACTTGCAACATTGTGTGTGTGTGTGTGTGTGTGTGTGTGTGTGTGTGTGTGTGTATGTATATATATATATATATATATATATATATATATATAAATATATATATATATATATATATATATATATATATATATATATATACTACACCATTTTATTATCTAAACACAATTTATCAAACACAATTCACTTCATCTAAACCAGCAAAACTAAAAAAAAAAAAAACACATATATTTCTGTAGGTGGGCAAGCCTCCATGCAGCCTCTACTGTGGCGGGCTACACCTCACTATGATCTTCTAACTTATATATAACAATGCCATGCTCACACTATACTGGAAGAAAAGGAAAAAACATTGAAAGTGCACCAGCAGCTCACACAATCCAGCACAGTGTAATAAAGCAAACTCTAATATTAGTTATAAATCTTTACAAAAACTCATACAATACCACTGTAAAAAATCATAAAATTTCTTCTATTATAAAAGTTATAAATGAATTACTGAAGAAACTGTGTGAAAAGTCTTGCATAAATCAAGAAAGAGGGCAGACACTAAATTTACCAAAAAAATAAACTTTAAACTGAGGTAATATAAAAACAAAAATATATTACCTCAGACACTAAATTTCTGTCATTCCTATTTGTGTTTACTATATTCATGAAACTAAGTAAAGTGGTAGAGACTCTGTGACGAGGATGGAAGCCATCTTGAGATTAGGAGGTTATTTTGCGTGAGGTAATATAAGAGTTGTGAGTAGATGCATGTTTTGAGTACTTTTCATGGAGGGGAGAGGATAGCAATGGGCGTGTAATTGGACAGTTCAGTTGAATGACTTCTTTTGTGGCGAGGAAGAATGTGGCTTTTTTTCTAGATGGTAGGGACATATTTTTAATGATGGAGCAGTTTACTAGTATTGAGATGAGGAAGTCTATTGCTTCTACAGCCATCTTATGGCATTAGCCAGGTAGATTGCTGGGGGCTAAGGTGGTGAGTTTCAATTTAGGTAATAGAGGTTTTTATGGAAGTAATGGGTCTGGTTGGGAGCAGAGGTTAGGAAGAGGAATGCTTGGTGGTGCTGTTGTCTGGTCATTTGTATTAAGGGTAATTTGAAGTTCTAATGACACTAAATGAAATGAAAGTTGAATGCATCATTACAGTTGGTAGAGGTGTTGTCAGTGTTAAGTGTAGGGGATGAGTGAGTGTTGTGGCTGGAATTGGTCCACTAGTTTATAGAGGACTTGAATGTTTTGGGATTTTTGCAGTTTTTATGTTGGAGGGCAGTGTAGTCTATTTTTATCAAACATAATTTAAGTTTTAGTTTAGTTTCTGAGTTTTCTGAATTTTTGGAGATTTGTTAGTTTTATTGGACAGACATATATTCCAACCTCTATCTTTAAGTCTCATAAGGTGTTTTGCATTTCCAGATAGCCAGGGGGCAGGTTTGGCCCCAAATCTCTTTTTTTTTTCTTCTGAGTGGAGCAAGTTCATTTAGGATGTTCAAGAAAGTAAAATTAAAAAGAGCTACTGAGTCATCTAGTAGAATATATTTCAGAGCATTCCAGTTATATAGTTTTAGATAAGAGACAAAGGAATCTTTGCTAAAATGATTGAGGTTACATGTTATTCTGAAAAGTTGCTAATTTTGAATATTAGTTTGCTTTCTTACTTTTTAATTTCTCCAACTCTTTTGGATTTCTAGTACCATGACAGGAATGGATCCCATTCCTAAGTCAAGGTACAATTAAAGTTTATGGAATTACTATTGTTTCAATCTTTGATGTCAGCCAGAAGTGCTCTTCGCAGCACCTGCAATGTTGCCAGTAATGACTTCTGCAATTTGTATAGGGTTGCATGTATTGGTAACAAATCTAAATATGATTGTAGATTGTTTTTTATAAGACCCGTTGCTCCTACTACTATTGGAACTCTCTTGGTATCTTTCATCCAGATTGCTCTTGTTTCTGCCTGCAAATCCTGATATTGTATGACTTTGTGTGACTCCCTGTACGCAAGAGCCTGTGGTCACTGGGTGTGGCGAATTCACTGATCAATGCTACTATTGTCTTCTTTTCATGGACCACTATATCTGGTTATTTTCTGTGATGCTTTGTGGCTTATGCTTCCAGTGTTTTTCAGCTACTTCAGTACCATAATGTTTGCACAATCCCCAGTGCAACAGTCATGCCACATTATTATACCTTTCAGTATACAGTCCTTCTGCCATTAGTATGTCACAACCAGCAACAAGGTGTGCAACTGTTTCCAGTTCTGTTTTACAAAACCTATATTTGTCTGTTTCTACAACATGATCAATGGACTTGGTAAACCAATGTGTATGTAGCCCACTATCTTGTGCCACCAATATTAACCTTTCATCTCTTGTTTTGATTTTGCCTTTCCTTAACCATTCCTGCATTCGATCCTTATCAACATGAGGTTCTTCCAGAGGTTTTCTATTATTACAACTATATTTATGCATTTTCTACATGTCTTGCTATCTCATCTGGTCCTTCACCGTATATTCTTTCTTTTGTTTTTTGGCATATTCAGTTGCTTGATATTTATCTACTTCTGGTTTGATTTTGATTCCTGCTTGACGCCGATATGCTTCTGTTAGATTAAGCAGAGAAGTAATCTTAGATTTATTCTCTTCATGTTTCAAAACATTCACTATGTTTGGATCTTGTGATGTCATCAGATATGTGTGCAGTCCCAGGACTGAAGATCTATCTATACATGTAGTCAGTTTCAAGGAGGCCCATCCCTCCTTTGGAAAGGGGAATACATAATCTTGGTATACACTGATTTTTATAAATCATTTGGTGAGCATGAAGCATTCTTCTTTTCCTGTCTAATATATCCAGTATGTTTTGGGGCCAGTCAATCACTCCAAAACCACAAGTTAAGACAGGAAGAGCAAATTGGTTTATAGCTTAAATTTTGTTCCTAGATGTTAGTGCTGTTTTCAGGATTAATTTAAGTCTTCCAAAGTATTCCTTACTAAGTTTTATTCACATTTGTTCATGTTTTATTGTTGATCCTTCATCAGTTCCCAAGTATGTATGCACTCCCTCTTGCTCAAGTTCTTTTATTACACATTCTTGTCCCAAACTGATGTTTTCTTGGTGGTGCAATTTGCCTGCTTTAAAGGTTGCTTTTGCAGATTTATCAAGACCAATTGACATTCTTATATCATCTGAAAAAGTTTTGACAACTTGCAGTTGTGCTTTCAGTTCCTCATCAGATGAGTGATACAGTTTCTTACTTTTTTAATTTCTCCAAATCTTTTGGGTTTCTAATACCATAACAGGAATGGACCCCATTCCCAAGTCAAAATACGATTAAAGTTCATGAAATTAATATTGTTTCAATCTTTGATGTCAGCCAAAAGTGCTCTTCTCAGTACCCACAATGTGCCCAGTTATGACTCCTGCAATTCATATGGAGTTATATGTATTGGTAACATATCTAAATAAAATTGTAGATTCTTTTTTATAAGACCAATTGCTCCTACTGCTATTGGAACTGTCTGGGTATCTTTCTTCCACATTGCTCTCATTTCTGCATGCAGATTCTGATATTTTATGACTTTGTGTCTGTCTACATGCAATGCATTATAGTCACTGAGTGTGGTGATTTCAGTGATCAATGCTACTTTTGTCTTCTCTTTATGGACCACTATATCCAGTTTTCTAGCATCTATCTTTTGAACTATTCATAATGGGTGATCCCATGTGATGTAAACTTCATAATTTTTCTATAATGCTTTGTGGCTTATTTTTCCAGTGTTTTTTCAGCCATTTTGATACCATCATGTTTGCACAATCACCAGTGTAACAGTCTTGCCACATTATTATGCCTTTCAGTATACAGTCCTTCTGCCATTAGTATGTCACAACCAGCAACAAGGTGTGCGACTGTTTCCAATTTTGTTTTATAAAACCTACATTTGTCTGTTGCTCCCCAATGTTCAATTGACTTTGTAAACCAGTGTGAATGTAGCCCACTATCTTGGCCCGCCAATATTAACCTTTCATCTCTTGCTTTGAATTTGCCTGTCCTTAACCATTCCTGCATTCATTCCTGATCAACATGAGGTTCTTCCAGAAGTTTTCTATACTTGCAAATATATTTATGCATTTTCTGCATTTCTTGCATTCTTATCTGGTCCTTTACTGTATATTATTTCTTTTGTTTTTTGGCACATTCAGTTGCTACCTGATTTTTATCTACTTCTGGTTTGATTTCTGTTCCTGATTGATGCCAATATGCTTCTGCTAGACTAAACAGAAAAGTCATCTGAGATTTATTCTCCTCATGTTTCAAAACTTTCACTACATTTGGGTCTTGTGAGGTCAGCAGATATGTCTGGAGTCCCACGATTGCAGATCTATACACGTAATCAATTTCTAGGAGGCCCATCCCTCCTTCGGAATGGGGACTATGTAATCTTGGTATGCACTGATTTTTAAAGATCATTTGGTGAGCATAAAGCAATCTTCTTGCTTTCCTATCTAATCTATCCAACACACTTTTGGGTCAGTCAAGCACTCCAAAACTGTAAGTTAGGACAGGAAGAACAAATCGGTTTATAGCTTGGATTTTGTTCCTAGATGGCAACACTGTTTTCAGGATTAATTTAAGTCTAACGTATTCCTTACTAAGTTTTATTTGCATTTGTTCATGTTTTATTGTTGATACTTCATCAATTCCCAGATATTTATACATTCCGTCTTGCTTAAGTTCTTTCATATCACATTCTTGTTCCAAACTAGTGTTTTCCTGCTTTAAAGGTTGCTTTTGCACATTTATCAAGACCAAATGACATTCTCATATCATCTGAAAAAAAATTGATAATTTGCAGTTGTACTTTCAGTTCCTCATCTGATGAGCTATACAGTTTTAAATCATTGGCAAAGAGAAGATGAGAAGTCTTTACACTTTGTTGTTTTCTAGGAGCCAAATTATAGTCATGGCCTAAGCTGTTAAGTAGGAAGCTTAATGGGTTAAGGGCAAGGCAGAATAGCAGCAGTGACAGAGAGTCACCCTGGAATATCCCCCTTTGAATTTTTATCCCTGGGATAATAATTTGTCCTTTATCATGGCTTAATTGCAAAGTGGTCTGCCACTGTTTCATGGTCACTTTAATGTAGTCGATCAGTGTTGGGTGTATCTTATACATTTTTAAGCACTCTTTTATCCATGAATGTGGGATACTATCAACTGCTTTTTTGTAGTCATTCCATGCCATACTTAGATTCTTTCCCTTTTTACAGTTCTCCACTATGACTTTATTTAACAACAAATGATTCTTTGTTCCATATGATGTTCTTTTACTGCCCTTTTGTTCTACTGTCATGATTGAGTTTTCTTCTAAATGATTATAAACTCTGTCAGCATCAATTCCCATCTATAGTTTATACATCGCCGGAAGGCAAGTTATTGGTGTATAATTTTTAGGGTAACTTGCAGGTTCACTCTTAAGTAGGAGCATTGTTTTTCTGGTTGTTAGCCAGGTTGGTATCTCTTCGGGGTGTGCATATAAATCGTTCTTGCTGATGGCTAAATCTTAGTGCAAAGATGTTAATACTTTTAACCAAAAGTTTGATACTGCATCTGGGTCTGGGGTTTCCAATTAAAGGCTTTTCTTAACTTTGCTTCAATCTCTCTTGCTGTTACTTCATCCTATTTCATATCCTGTACCTTTAAACTTCTTATTTTTTTTTACTTTTTCTATCCATTTAGCATTGTTTTGTTATGTTCCACAGGATTTTCATAGATACGTCTATCTATATATGGGATCCATGCAGATGTTCGAAGTTTTACTACTTCGAAACCCACTTCATCGAGTCCACTTGTTCAAACTAGTGAAACTTCGAACATTGACTTCTGCAGTCACACTACAGCATGGAATGGGAATATTCCCTTTTCCCACTGTACTGCAATCTTGGAGTTGCTATATTTAAGTAGGGGGTGTGGGGGCATAGCCCCCCACATGGGGGGTGCATGGGGGCTTGCCCCCCCTGCAAAAACATGTTTCAGTGGGGTTTTTTTTGAGTCGCCCAGGAACTAGGCTTCAGCGAAAGTGCACTTTCATTGAAGTGAACTTTCACTGAAGTGTGGATCTGCTGCTCTATTTCGATGTAGAGCAGTAGACCTATATATATATATATATATATATATATATATATATATATATATATATATTGTTTGTGTCTATGTATTTGTGTGTGTGTGTGTGTGTGTGTGTGTGTGTGTGTGTGTGTGTGTGTGTGTGTGTGTGTGTGTGTGCACATATGTGTTTTAGCAGTTTTGCCTGCATGGCACTTATACAGCGCACACATCTAATAGATTAAGCACAATGTTCAGGCCTGATGACCATCTTAGAACACTGACTAAAAATGTATAGGTTGGCAGATGTGATGGTTAACTCAGCAATCTAAATTTGTCTTGAATACATTTATGGTTACTGATTTTGATATTGTTAATGATAACTTATTACAGTGCATTGCTATTCATTGTGACAAAAATCTTCCTTGAAAGTCTTCAAAATTCACATTTTAAATTGTTTTATTAATAATCATATTATATTTAGATGAACTAAATATCTCTAAATAAAATTAAACCATTAAAGATTCATTATACATAGCCTTATGAGCTAAGGTTAAAATTCCTCAAAAATACCAGCAATGAATTGAGAAGTCTACTTTTTTGCATCTTTCCATATATGAACAATTTTGATAATTCTCTTAGTAAATTTTTCTGGACACTAATTTCCAGGATGAGTTTTATTATAATTACAAATTGAAATGTTAAATTCTTTGAGTGGTGTGATGCAAGGCTCACCATACAGTCCAGAGTCCTACAGCTTAGATTTTTGAGTATCAATAGGCTTGTTTCATTGTTCTGTTAACTATGTTGTCCTGATGGTTATGAAGAAGCATTTATCTGAGGTAGTTACGTGTAAATCTTATTATATTCAGTAAAAGTCTGTATTATATTTTGATTTAGAAAGTTTGGTATTGTTATTGGTGGCTTGTTAAAGATCATTAAGTTCCATTTTTCTGTGCTAAACTTTACATTACATTTTTTAGTTCATCCTCTGCTTTTTATAAAATATTCATTAATACTCATAACTGTGTGTGTGCTAGAGATGACAAACTCGATGTTGCAGTCATCAATATACCTCCACAACCAGCATTCCTTGTGGGATGGAATTTTAGCAGAAAGCAGGCTGAGCATCACTGTCCTGAGGACAGACTCCTAAAGCACTTCACAAGTGACAGGTAAAGGATTTGAAAACTATTCCTTGATTTTTATGGTTACTTTACCAGTTCATAGTCCCGCATGTTATGAATCTGTTTAAGTTAAAACATTTTAAAGTCTTATTGTTTTAATCATGTGGCAGGCTATGCCTTTTCAAAGTCAATAATATAACCTGGGATTAATTTACAATTGTGTAGGCGCTGCACTATGCCTACACGATATCTGCATGTTAGCGAGATAAACAGCAGTGCTAATCAAATATGTATGCTGCTCATTATCCTAAACATATGCAAGCACCTCTTTGTGGCCAGCAATAGTGTTTGTGAGCATGGAAAGGTGGTTGTAAGCACAAGCACAGAATGTAAACAAAATGGCTTGCATACAGGCAATACTCTCATTTGAGAATGTTCTGTAACCCAGGCAAATTAAGAACAAGTACAGGGAATAAATACAGGAGGAGGGGAAGTGAAATGGGGGAATTATGCACTAAATTGTGTTATACTGCATAATTAATTAATGTTGAAGGAGAAATGTTTAAAGTGTTCTCATATCCCAGAGACAAATATGAAGAAAGTGTATAAGAAGCATTTCTGGCATAAATCTTGCAATATTGATGTAACGATAATTAATGCCAATGACAATCTCACAGTTATGCATGTAAATAAAATGGACATATTAATAATGGATGTGATAAGGACATAAATCAGCAGTGTAACAAAGGGGACAGAAAATGTGATATGCATGTTAATTAAATGTTGAGCTGAAATAACAGTTTTCAAGGACAGAAGATACTTTATAGGAGGAATGTATAGACTGCAGGTATTGCATACTAGAAGTATATACAAAGAATGTGTATATACAAGCTGATCCCACTGCTATATTCTCCATCTCAGCATGTATATACATGTATATACAAGAACAAAATGGCCTTACAGTTGTAGTGTCAGGTACATCAGAAATGGACTTCTTTTTGCAAAGAAATGAGAGTGGCACCAATAGGAAAGGGGTTCATCCCCTATCAGCATGTAATAAACAAACAAGTGCTGTATAGTTATGTAAATGCTAAATGGTAATCTAATAACACACAACATGCGTAAGTGACAAACGATAACACAGAGCAGAAGACATTTCATGAGTCTAGTTTTGCCATTACTGATATGCAAACAATCGTAATACTGGCCATACTCATATAGAGTTACATGGAACAGTAAAATAACAGCAATTCAACAGCAACAACACAATAGAAAGGAACAGTAAAATAACAATAATTCAACAGCAACAACACAATAGAAAGTATAAGACATGACAACTCACAGTTTCTGATGATCTGGAAGCATGCCAAACAGTAGGAAATGTTTACTGAATCATTCATCTGCTATTACATTGTAAGCTACCTCTATATAGGTAACCAGACACTGCTTGTTGACTTCTAACCTACTCTTATCCTTGAAACTACTTGTATTGCAACTCACTCAAAGCATGTTTACTGTAATAACATTTGCTCTGATAAAGCTTCCACTTGAGGTCTTTATATAATATCATTGTATAAATACTGTTTGTGTGTTCATATTATGACCATGTAAGTTGTTAACTTTTATAATGTTTATATCTATTCTATTTTGTAATGGAGCTTTTCTCCCTGGGCCTCCTCTGAAAAAGGACCTGGTTCCAGTCGGACTTTCCCGGTAAACAATGTAAAATAAAATAAAGGTGTGGATGTAAAATGCAGGCTTAGGAGATGGTGGAGTCATTTAGCAGTTTAAAACATTTATCCAGAATAGGAGCTGATTGAGCACATGCTCACCTAACTTTAAACACCCCCACTTACATGCATACCTTCTACATAGTGAGTTACACAATTAAGGGAGCATTGTATAAAGTAGCAAGCACCACAGTAGAAGTCTTACTCTTAAGGGGAGAGCGAGTGCAGTTTTGTCCTGATGACCTCATCACTGTGTACAGGAAGTTTCCATAAAGACTGGGATAAGGGAACTGTGAGAACAGTTAAACGTATTTTTCTCAGGAGAAGTGGATACACACACACACACACACACACACACACACACACACACACACACACACACACACACACACACACACACACACTCTTACATGTTGGGCTTTGAGCCTCCTACCCAGCTAGGTAGGCAATCAAGAGAGCCCTGCATTAGTCACAAGCACCACAAGAGAAGATTGACATTGCCAATGTGAATCCAGAAATTTGAATATTCATAAAATCCAGTCTTTGGAAGAGATGATACTGTGCATCACATGTTATGCAATAGAGGCACAAGAGTGCACAGGGCAATGTAACACCACTATGACTGCCACATGTAATGACATACTTCTCTACTGAAATGTACATACTATCCTTAATATACATTGCATTACTGTGAGGGACATAGACATGTTCCACATTATGGAATGACATATACATTGACTGTTGTACACCAGTGCATTATGAATCAAACATTCCCATGACTTCATGTTGAGATGATTGCACACGTGTAGTGTGTCATACTTGCACTATGTGCATTGGCTAACGAATATGCAAGTCATACTTAGGACAGTGCACTATAGAATGACAGTGATGGATTATGTAGGAATAGGTTAAGCAAGCTTGTAACACAATGCAATCATATACTTTGTAGAGCAGATATACTTTATATGAATTAATTGAGTCAGCATCATTCTGAAATCAAGATCACCTGCTGACAAAAGTAATATAGGCATACAAACATTGCGCAACATAAGCCTATAATTATTTCTTTTTTTCTTTTTTTATTGTACTCTTTGACCACAGCACTGCTAAGTTGAATTGTGCTGCTGATGGCAAAGTAGTAGTTCATGCTTAATCATATCTTGAAGTGTTGAAATTAGAAGGGGAATCAGCAGTACTCTATGTTACTCTGTGCCTACTTCCACGCAAATATAACTACAAGACATACTTCACATTAACTATTAGGTACATTAATATAATAGCAGGACAATAATGTGTTATGTAAAGCTGTAGACAATATTGACGTCTGCAAGAGTCAGACAACACATCCTAAAATATTTTTTTCATCTATATGTATTAGAAAATTTACAGCATGTCAAGAGAAATATTTATACCCAAGTATTTTCTAAGTACACCATTTAGAAAGTTATAACTGAGATAGCTATTATTTCACAGCATATGTCGGTGAACAAGAATGCATCTATTCATCTTCCTTACTCTATTGGCCATTGTAGTCTGTACATCCAATACTCCATCTTGTCAAAAGTGCATTAAACTGACTAAATGTAGTTTAGCACAGTGACACACAGTGTGACAGAGCAATGTGGATGAAAGCAAAAAAATCAGAAGACATTGCCATAAGCTGAGTACTTCCATTTAGCCTTAGTTGCAGTTGTTGCACTGTACCAGATATTGCGCAGATGCTGAAGTGGAAGGTTAATGATACAGAAGGGAGAAGATTTACTGGCAGGATGACATAAGAGTAGAGGCAAAGTAGATTATGACAAAAGAAGGATAAAGGTGGCTCATAACAATATGTAGCCAACAGGTACTCATGGGTCTATTGTCAACCATCAAATGGACTAACCATGGAATGGCTGAACATTGAACATTAAGCATCTAAAGTCCACTCAGCAAACTTTCATTTCATTCACAATGTAAATAACTACTTGTCCAACAGTTCCCTGTCTCACATACAGAAGTGTTTCAAACACCTTATCTCCACAGTACTGCAGTCTCAGAGTTGGTATATATAGTAAGGGGAAGGTGTTGGACAAGTAGTTACTACCCTGTCAATGAAATGAAAGTTCGGTGAGTGAAGTTTTGATGCATATTGTTTGATGTTCAGCCGTTCAATGGTTAACCCGTTTGATGGCTGAAGATAGACCTGGTACTCATAAAATAGTGGACCAAAAACAGGCAGTAACTTTTAGTTACTGGCTGAATTAGAACCAGTGAACTCATTCAAGAATCTTTCTACATGTGTGCATTAGCTCATCATGCCACAAATGAGTTACTACTTGACATAATTAAAATAACTCAAATGAAGCTCAGTGACAATGTACTGAAGCAGAAGGGGTGAACAGGGAGAGGCAGCGACAGATGCAGGCAGGAATAGCAATAATATGCTTTGTAAGGAATGTAGGAATATTTGTATGGTGTTTTACTTTTACTTATTAAATCATCATTAATCTGTCATGCTCTGTACAATAAAGTGCTTGCTATAGATACAAATAAAGGGAAGGACAGTGCAATAAACATAAATATTTAACCAGGATAATGTTTACTTAATAAGTCTCCCTGCTGGGACTGAAATGTTTTTGAAAATTATGTCTTGCATTATTTCAATGTTATGGTAAAGAAATTTTTATATGGAGAGAAATGCAGACATTTGCAGTGAAATATATGATAGGAATATGAAAAGTCATGAAGTAGTAAATAGATATACAGGTGTAATTGTACCCATGACACTATACAAAAACATCAGGCTACAAAAGGGGTAATTCATTAACATGTCACATAGGAACTCATATTTTAATGCATCCAACTGCCTAAGAACTGTTCCATAAACTATATGCCTGTATTGCCTTTAGACTGCCTTTAGTTTGTATTCCCATAGCACAGTGGATTTAGACACATTTAGATGAAGGTAACCAGACTACTGCAGATTAAATTGAAAATTGCACCCTTTGCAATAAGAAGTTAAACAGGGCTCACTGTCACTCTGCATTGTTGCACTATGCCAAATTCCATGCAAATGCTGAGAACATAAAGGGAAGGCTGTTTCATGGGTTATTTCTGGCCATGTGTGTTATGTGGGAGTATATTTTTTGACCAGATTAAATGTGTGAAAAAGAGATGGATGAGACAGTGGTGAAAATGGGGCTGACAAGCTGAGGAGAGACACAGGGAAAAGAATACAGGAATCTGCAGGAAAGTTGTGGAAAAGCACCATTGTTATCCACTTCTTCACAACGTAAATGTACAATTGTACACACAATTTCATCACTTTGCAGAGTCACCACACCAGTGACATGTAGCAACAACAGAATAATTCTGTATGGCCACCAATTGGGCCAAACCAATTGAATGAAGATGACACAGAGACAAAGTGGACAGCTATGCATGGGCATATATATATATATATATATATATATATATATATATATATATATATATATATTTTTTTTTTTTTTTTTTGTGGAACAGGCTTCCATTTTTTTTCTTTTGTGAGAGAGAATGTTGGAACAGTGCATAGGAATCACAGGGTCATATAGGTTGGGTAGGTTAGGAAGCATGCACAGACATACAGGGCATACAAGACAGACTAGGATGGTGATGGAGACAAAAGATTGAGGGTCACCATGATTGGGGGTTTGTAGAGGACATCAGAGGTACACCACTCACAGCTTGAGATGAGTTAGAAATTATTCCTCACCTTCAGAACTGTCATCGCTGTGTCCTGCAGGAGCTCCCAGGGACAGTGCTAGACATGGCATTGTCTTTGCAATGTGATGCAGGACCTTCTCAGCTCTGCCGATATGTGCACCAAAGCCCCTCTTTATTATATCCTCCACCAGACCTGTCAGCTCCTGCTGGGTGACAAAACTGCCACCTCCACTACTACTGCTCCCAGTGCATTACGCTGCATCAGCAGACAAGACTAAGCCTCCTGATGCAGTTGCATCAAGTTGGGCATGTGTTGTGAATGCAACAACCCCAAAGTCCTGGGTGGGTGTGCTTCCATCTGTGGAGGTATGGTGGGCTGTGCCACAGTGGATGGTGTACCTCTCTCCTCCATTGCTGATTAAGTTTTCAGCAGCAAGATATGCAAACAGCAGATTGTTAATAAATTATGATCCTGCCCCAAATATAACAAAAAAGCATGAGAAAGGGTGAGAAGAGAAACAGAAGAGATAATTAGATACACAGCATATCACAGTACTGTATTTTTAATCACTTGGTTTGGCAATAAATGAACAATTATGATAATTTACTATTGTCCACCTTTGCCATATCCATATATGTAGGAAAGTTACTTATTTGTCATAAAATAAACTAATCTCCTAGCTATGACATAAGAAAAAGCAACCTTTATTTCCCTGTGATGGCTAGAAAAAATGCATTTTAATCTGATAATTGCAATTACCATAATTTAATACTTGCTGACATATTACTGTTAGTATTTTAGAAATATTTATCCAGTACTAAAAGTAATTGTTTCTTCTGGGTACTGAAACCACACACAGTTAAGCTTGCGTTCTCTGGCATAATGTAAGCAGCAAGAGTTATTGGGGTAGGCATGCATGCTTGAGATGAAGGTTGAGGTATGGCTGAGCAAGATACTAGTATTTGAGGGAATGAAATTAAAATTATGACTTAAATTTTTACCCAAGTAATACTTATCTCACTTCTCTCTGAGGTGAGTTAATCTTTTCTGGTGCACCTCAAGGTGTGTAGCTATCTCCTCTGTATCTACAGATACAGTACAAAAACAAAAGAAATAGATATGAAAGCATAATGAATACCTGCACTGGCTGGCTACATCATTAACACCATATCATGGACAGGTTAGAAGTCAGTATATTTACACCAGCCTCCCATTAACTTACAAGGTCTTGCTTGTGCTTCTTAAGGTCAGTATAGAGGTGACAACATTTTACCCCATTGCTTGGAATGCCTGTTGCATTGGAGACAGCCTTGGCTAAGCTATTCTAAGCCTTAGCCGTATATTCAAACCCTGAATTAATCCCCAAGTAGCAGTCCATGGCTGTAGCAATTCACCAGGAATGCCACAAATAACCTGGACTCCTCAGTACCCCACCTTTCTGCTCTAAATTCATCACAATTCTCTCCTGAACCAGCCATGTCTGCAAAAGTCAAGCTAGCAAAGAATGTCTGAATAGGCAGTCAGTGCAGATTTTGCATGTCAGTTGTATTGCACAAAGACACACAGCCTTGCCAACTACATTTGTGCAATTAAAAGCAGGTGGATTCCATGGCAAACACATTGGCACTACTGACACCACATAACAGTAGAGGTATGCAACATGGCATTAAGCTTTGCCATGTCTGATGCTCAGCCTATTAACATAGGTTCCAGTGTTCAACAATGGAATGATTTCTGAAATGTTTTTTATAGCTTGCAGTTTAGAAGGAGAAATGTAACAAATTCTGAAATATTATCATGTTGGAGCTTACACAGTCTTAAAATATTATTGTAACAGCTGAGAACTGAACACATGGGATAAGGGATGCAAAAGCTGAAGCTTATTTTATTGACTGTCATTGCCACAGGAGAACTACTTTTTCAGCATCAATGGAGATTCACTTCAGGGAGGCCTATATCTGTGTGATTTTAATTATTTTGGTAATGCGTTCCTGTATATGCTGGTATTTCTGTTTGCAAATAAATTTCAGATTTAAGCAGTTGAATATACTGATTAGTACATGGTGGTTTATGTTACATACATCCTTCACAAGACATAACTGTCCTAAACACATAGGATATGTGACGAGTCATGATGATTATAACAAAAGTATTATGCCCATCATACATATGCAAGTACATTTTATATTAAATATCATTGTCATGTCTAGTGAATTAGACACACATTAGCTTGAGGTTATATGTGAAAAAATAATGATATATATAAATAGAAAAGCTTAGCTATGCAAAGATTATTGATGTTGTTGTTGTTGTTGTTTGTCTTTCGGCTTTTCCTGGTTAGGGGTCGCCACAGCGGAACTCTGGTCCGCTAATAATTGGCAGTAGATTTTTCACGAACGCCAAGGTGTCAGCTCAATGTCTAACCTTCAACAAAGGCACGCCCATTTACGCATGTCTTTCAAATGCCCACCCAACCACGGGGAGGACATGCAGACTCCACACAGAAGGCACTCCCAGCACTCCAGCCGAGAATCGAATGGGAGAACCTCTTGCTGTGAGGCACCAACGCTACCGCTGCATCACCGTGGATGATTATGCAAAGATTACTTGAAAAAAATGGTTTAGCATTATCAATTTTCTATATTGTTAAAGTCCTAATCACTAAGTTGTGAGAAATGGGCTTCTTACACCTATTGATTTGAATCCTTAGTCACCTGCATTCTTTATCTAAAGTCACTGCATGTTGACCTTGTGGCCCAGAAATAGTTCCATGACAGGTGTAATTTCTCCTCTCAGTATTGTCCAGAGTGCTGAGAAAAGACCACCATTGCTAGGCATTTTTTTACAACCTAAGCCAGCCTAAACTACATTTTTCAATTTTTCCTAAGGTAATGGACAATGTTTGAGTGCTGCCAAGCAGAAAGCAAATTCACATTAAAATGCAAACAAGTGCATGTTGTGAATAATTGCAGTGTGATCTCTAAACAAGATTCAAATAATGCTTCATGTGATTTATTTCATTCAGTTGACTTACTTACACCTTGTCCCACAGTATTTGACATCTGTCAGGTTCTTTTTCAGAAGTAAGTACCATCCATGTTGTGGAGGGCTGCTCAGTGATGCCAGGCATATTTGCTCTATCTAAGGCTGCCTAAACTAAAATTTTATCTTTTTCCATAGGTAGAATAACAAATAAAAAATAATAAAAAGCACTTATCTGATTAATGAGATTATAGCCCGACCCAGTCAGGAAGGGTGAAAACAAAAAACAGACTTAAAATGCTCACTTCTCCCCCCAAATGGGGTTAGTTAAGGAGTTGCAACAAGGGTGTTAGGTTAGTTAGGTTAAAAGTTAGTAAAAGCTGGTTAAAAATGTTTTATTAAGAATAAAGCCAAGTTTCAGTGCTATCCCTGTTCAGTTAATTAGTAAAATCTTCACATTTCCACAGTTCTTGTTAGTTATGTCTGGCTCCAGCTGAGATCAATCTCTGTTGTAGTTGTGACCATAATTTTATGGATCTCTTGCTGATCTGCTGTCCCCTAGTGGCTGGACAACCTAGGGAAAATATTTTATATAGGAACCAACAGAGCTTAGAGCTCTAGGATTTTATTAAAAAAGCTTGTATCAAAAGGATGAGGCAGAAGATTAATCTTCATTGAAATTATTTATTTGTAGTCAAACCAGGACTGCTCTCCAAGTGCTGCTCAGTGCTGAAATGCAGTGACAACGGAGCAGTACTTATTCCCTGGGTGAGGGATGTGTCCGGGCTTAGCTGCCAATAGCCTTATATGGGAGGGAAAGTGGGCCTTGCCTTTATTCACCAATCAGGGATGGACTATTGGGGAAGGCCGGGAAACGTAATAGAGTTTCTCTGAAAAGGGTTTCCAGCAACTGAATAACATTCTTCTAAAAATGTTACAGTCAACACTTTTTAGTGTTGCAGTAAAAGTATGTACTTCGTGTAAAACACTTACTACAGAACCAAACTCCAGCCCCACATCGCTAACAACTAACTAACGTTAACTCTGAGATATTAACAATAAGATAAACAGCTTGTGAAGACCATTTATCAGAGTGAAAGGTTGCCAGTTTGTAATGTTAACCCACTTAGTCTTCCTTATAATTAACTTGGCCTGAGCCATGATTTAACTTCTTCATTAAATTAGCAATTTTGATTCTAATTACTTCTAATTAGTACTGTAGCTGGTTTTTATAGAGTCCATTTTAAATATGAGAGAAATCGATCCAAAAATATGCAAAGGAAGTGCCACTGGTAAAGCCAACCATTCAGGTCCTTACTTATGCCATTTTTAATTATGTATTTATTGTTCAAGCCATTAAAATGCACTTATTTAATTAAAAAAAAAAAAAAAAAACAATCTGCACTGAAATAAAGGACAGCACTTTCAAAATCTTCATCAGGGAGGCCTCCTGAGGTGAAAATTGTATCAAAAACATTTATAAAAAGTATATAAATGAAAAGCTAATATAAGCATCCATGTCAGAAGTGTTGGTTTAAATCTGAAAGAAAACAGGAAAGGGGGTATAGGTGCTGAGTGTGAGTGTGAGGGATTTAAAAGCATAAGATGGTTTGCATGGGGATCAGAGGGGGAGTGAGTGTTCTACATGGAGGGCGTGTGGAAAATCAGTAGGATGAGAATGCTGAGGTGGGACACAGAGCAGCAGTCCTTGTATATAAATGTAAAGACTTCTAGTTTAATAAGTGGCCATCTTGTGTGTTTAATACAAGTTACAGGTAGCTTACTGTTCATGAGGAAAAAGTTAAATGGTTAAGAATTACACATGAAGCAAGTAACATATAAGACAGAAGAGTGAGGTGTGCAATAACTGGAAAGCCAACAATTTGAAGTTTGTGAGGGGGAGGAGGGTGTTGGGTGGAGTAGGAAAAGAGCAGTCGAGTTCACAATATAAGGGTAGGGAATGGGTCAGGGTGTTAACTCAAAAATTGACTCTACAAAAAAATTCAAGAAAGTTGGTGACCTAGGCCGAGGTTGATAAGGAGGGGGGTGTCCATCTTACAGGTCTACTGGTGAAGTAAGAAAGTGGCAAACATTAAAAAATACTAATATTAAGATCATATAACCCCAAATCAGTTATCAAATGAAACAGAAAATAACATGCATCTGGAGGGGTCAGGCAGAGGTGTGTAGTGGTTAAATGGAGAGTGCACATGTGCGGTGAAGCGAGTGGGGTCAGATGGCTTGAGGAGCTAAGCAGGGGGTGGGTTGGAAGGAGGCTAGGAGTGTGTGTGTATCAGAAGGCAGTTAAATCTAGAAGCTAAAAGGTGTCCAGGAAGGATACATTTACAGAAACAGCAGCTTAGCATCAACACGAAAAAGGTGGAGAAAGCCCCTGAATGTAACATCATTGTTTAATTAATAGTCTGGGGACTTTTGTGTTGCTTTAGCATGTGTTACCAGTTAAACATATCTTTCATACAAGAAAAATATGTGATTGATTTTATTCTGTCTTTTCTTTTTCTGTTTGTTGTATTTATCACTTGTTAACATAAGTGATCCTGAAGTATCTGCATAAGTAACTGTATAACTCCTAACACTTAAAATTGTAGTAGCAGTTACCTGTAATAATGGTGGTGGTGATGAAGAGGCACAGTCTGTGGGTGCAGAGGGTCAGTCTAACATTGCGGTTTTGGCTCCCACATCTACTGGCCATATTTCAGACACAGTTAATATGCCTACACATATCCATGATGCAGAGACCTTTGAGACAGGACAGGTTGAGGGTGACATATTTGATCAGGCAAGTGTGGTTACTCTGGTTGCAGATTGGGTTGCTTCTTCCAGTATCCACTGTGAGAGTATGGTGCCACATAGCAGGGTTGGTAGCAGTGTTCATAGGAGCCCTATTATCCACTCTTCTTCTGTTACTGGTGTATCATTAGGTGTTGCCATAGTGGAGGCATAAGCATGTTCCATCAGGGTCTTGCAAGAGATAATATAACTACTAAACATCATGCTTTCTGACATGAGTGACACCCTGAACCATGTGGCAGCTCTTCAGGATGAATGACACACTGGATCAATGACACACTGGATTGGGCAGGGTCTGTTATGGAATATCTGTTGGTGTTAGCGGACATGGCCATACAAGATCTTGTCCCACAATAACAGTACATCCACTACTCAATCAGTGATTGCAGTGTCCATATGCAGATGTGGTAGGCCAATTGGTCATGTTCCTGGATGTAGTCATGAGGAGAACCCATCACACAGACATCCCTCACATTCAGGTAAAGCCCCCAACTTCTAGCCAGGTCTGCGGAAGTAGCAGTGCAACTCTGGGCAGAAGGGATTCTCAAGGTCAGTGGAGATGATGCTAAACTGAGTACTCCACCATGCATGGCTCACTGCTGTCTGAGATGCCAAGATGCAGTGCTAGCACAGTGCTTAATTGTGTTCATACAGAGATATACAGATACACACACACACACACACACACACACACACACACACACACACACACACACACACACACACACACACACAAACACACACACACACACACACACAAACTCACAATGAAAAAAAAGTGTTTCTCTTGCTTATAGTACTTCACACATGTGCAAATTATTTAAACAGTACTGTTGGATGCTATACATCTGTTGCTATTGGCCCTGAGCACTGTATACTCCATAAGATACATGTGTTTCTAGCACCAGAAACACCTAACATGTTTTTTTTTTCTAAGAGTAATTGTATCAATATTCCAAAGAGTTTTAGGGTACATGGCAAAAGCTTACATTGAGAGTACACTGTTGCTTTATTGCTTCATGAATTCCTCTGCCATTTTGGATTGATTAACTGGTATGTACTTCATCTCCTTATGCTTATATTAGCATATTCTGGCATTTATCTGTGTTTGGTGCCTCTGCTTAATGAACACCAAATAATGCACTAATGTTTTGGATACTCAGTGCACCACCAATGTAATTGCTATACTTTGTTTAGCTTTTAATGAGTCTGGACTATAGTTTTACATCTTAAACCTAAATTAATACCCAAGGTCATTTACTTATAAACCTCCACCATGCTAATCAAAGTGGAGTGGCCTCTAATAAAACCATGTTGATACAAATTTAACTCATTTATATGTGTTTCATTTTCCAGAGTATCTAAGAAGAATAATTCAAAGGACTTGCCTATTACCGATATCAGACTCATGGATCTATAATTTCCAGTCTCACTCATTTTGCTTTTTAATGATGGTGTCACAAATTAATTCTTCCTTGTTCAGATACTATGCTTGTCTAATCAACTTTTTGAATACTCCAAGCAGAAAAGGACAGAGATTTTCTCTTAAACTTACAATCAGTACTGCTGGAATGAGGTTTTGTCCTATAGAAATATCATCTTTTATAACACTTTGACTATTGACTTATCAATAAATACCACACAAATTTCTGATAGTGAGGGCGTCATGGTTTCATAAGACATATCTATATTACTATTTAATCCAGCAACATTTGAGCAATAATTTGTAAAGATGTCTGATATTTCTCTTGGTTCTGTTAAGGCTGAACCATCTGCTGTTAATGATAATGTGGAATTTTTGTTTTTCCTGTAAGAGGTAATATAGGAACATAACTCCTTTTTATTTATTGAGTTAGCCAATATGTTTTCATAAATGGCTTGTTCCATTTTCATCTTCTGTTGTAATTACTTTTTCAGTCTCTTAGTTTTGTGTTTTTTATATAGCATAAATACTCTTCCCTTTATTGTATAATGTAATGAAATTGAAAGACCATCACTTTGGTGGAGATTATTGACTTTAGAAATAGCTGTCCTTTCAACTGAAATCTTTAGAAAAAAAATCCAATGAGTCATAATTGTGGATTACTTTTTGTACTTTTAAATTTTACCTAATTTGAGAATAATTCAGATTTCTATAGTTGTACTTTTTTTAAAATAGTGTTTAAATATGACAATTTTGTTTCAAGAGTAAATCTGATAGTATTGTAATATGTTATCCTTATTGGCGCTCCAATTTTAATTTCCCTAATAAGATTTCTATTAATAGATGGAATTGGATCAAGCAGATGAGTACCTCAAGTTGTTTCTTGTATAAGTTGAGTAGTCCAGTAAAAGTTATAGTATCCAAGAAAGACTAAGCAAGGTGAGAACCTGAAATTCCAACCAGCACACAGTCAGCTCAAAGGATCCACATCTTGTCCAGGGATAAAAACAATTTATTGAATAACCAACAAGACAAGGAATAAGTCCAAAAACATAGGGTTAAGCGCTTTCATCTGATAATACAGACTTCCTCAGAACTCCGAACAGTGGTCGCTACTTCATTTAAAAACCTCTTTTGGTGCCAAATATACAAAATACAAAATACACTTAAAGGAACATACCCTCATAGCTCCATTATGGGAAATACTGTGTATAACAATCATAATAAAGACAGTGTCCTACTTGACCCACAACATCAACAACCTCCTATAATTCAAAAAAATTATAAAATATGAAATATAAATATAAATATGAATATAAATATAAATATAAAATAAAAAATGAAATATCGTATAATAAAATATTATAATGTTAAATAACTTTATGAACAAAATTACTTGAATACTTGATAATTAATACTTGATAATACACTCCGAAAAAATATACTCCAGTAAAAAATATATATGTATTTGTCTATCTATCTTTCAGGCCAAAATTAAAAAAGACTTTATGATAATAAAATCATTAATTCCAGGAAATCGTGTAGCATCCGTTAATATTTGCCATTTGGCTTTTTTCATAGCAAGCAAAATTTTCCAATTACCCCCAAAAGGAGAAACATCCACAGTATCAATAATCGAAAATTTAAACCTGTGCGTATCACCATAAGAAAAGATGTGTCTATAGAGTGTATTCTTAGAATCTTTCTTTTTAATCTTATAGAGATGTTCATAAATACGTTTTCTAAAATGCCTCTCAGTTTTCCCTATGTGGTAAGCAGGGCAGGCCAATCATATTGCAATATAAACTACATTAGAAGTGTTACAATTCCCTGCCATGCATTTCACATATGTCCTGTTAAAATCTGCCAACCTAACACCTTCATCTTCCCTAATGGCATCACACTGCCTTCAGCATCCACATTTCCTTGTCCCTCCATATTTATGTTTAATACGTGTTCTCATCTCAAGTAAACTCTTAATATTGGGTCCAGTCTTGAAAACAAAACTAGGTCTCTTTCCCAAAATACCTTCTAGATCTTTGTCAACACAAATCAACCTCCAATGCTCACAAATAATGTTTTTGATATATTGAACAAAAGGTGAATAAGTTAAAAGACACACTCTGTGCCTATTTACTGTGTTAAAACCATTCCTACTCTTATTGAGGGAACCCACACCCAAAATAGGAGGATACTTATTGCCCCATTCACCTTTAACATACTGTGTGATATCATCCAAAAGTAAACTAGGGTACCCCCTATCAAGGAACATAGATTTAATAGATTCAAGTTCACTACACATTAATTCTCTGTTCAAGGACATACGGGCTGCCCTGATACATTGTCCTTTAAAAACATTCTTAAAGACATGTCTGGGGTGATTACTACTATATTGTAAATAATCGTTGGAAAATGTCTCCTTCCTGTGAATACGGGAGACAAACCCTTCCTCTGAGTGGCTAATAAAGAGGTCCAGATAAGGTGCTGAAGACCAAAATGAAACACTCAATACTAAAATAGTGAAAAGGAGTACCTACATTCCAGTTCCCCATCCACAGGTGTTGAATTTTGAGAAAATGGTTTGTAAAGATTTATACAGTTTTACAAAAATTAAGAAGAAAGACCAGTTTAATGAACATGTTGACAATTTAACAGGGGAGGAACGTAAATGTTTGGACCTTTTCATTTCTAATGGGGATATTCAAGTCATGAAGCCTGATAAAGGGGGCGGGATGGTGTTATTTAAAAATATTGATTACATTAATGCAATGACTAACATTATTTTACAATCTGGTAACTACGAGTTGGTATCATTGAATGAAATTAACATAGGATATAAAAGGATAGATTTAGCCATTGAAGAATATTTTTTGGACTGGAGGATTACCAAGGACATTTATGATTTTCTTAGGGTTGAATTTCCTATTTTGGCTACGATTTTTGGTATTCCCAAAGTTCATAAATGTATTTTCCAGCCCCCTTTCAGGCCTATAGTGTCTGGAAGTCGTTCCAAGACCTACCCCATTGGGGTTATGATTGACAGGTGGACCAAACCAGTATACGAAAAGATACCACACCTAATTAAGGATTCTTGGTCATTTTTGGGCCGATTGACATCAGATTTGTGGAGAAAGGGGTTAATTTTTATGACCATTGATGTGGTTGATCTATATTCTTGTATCCCGAAAGACACAGGACTTGAATTTTTTAGTAATAGTCTGAGGCAATATTCAGACTTCAATTGGGACCGTATCTGTCTTATTGTGGATATGATGTCACTCGTTTTGGATTATAATTTCATTCAATTCGAAGGAGAATATTACAAGCAAAAGAGAGGGGTGGCAATGGGGGCTTCTTGTGCCCCCATTTTCGCCAATCTCGTGATGCTGGAGTGGAAAATGAAATTTTTGTTTCCTAGCGAATTTTTTTCCAACATAGTGTTTTACACCAGGTATTTGGATGATTTATTTATTTTATGGAACGGTCCAACTAACAGGATTCCCCTCTTTATTGATTATATTAATCAAACCACAGATTTTTTGAGGTTCACTCATCAGTTTGACACTTGTGGAATTGCTTATTTGGACCTCTTTATTAGTCACTCAGAGGAAGGGTTTGTCTCCCGTATTCACAGGAAGGAGACATTTTCCAACGATTATTTACAATATAGTAGTAATCACCCCAGACACGTCTTTAAGAATGTTTTTAAAGGACAATGTATCAGGGCAGCCCGTATGTCCTTGAACAGAGAATTAATGTGTAGTGAACTTGAATCTATTAAATCTATGTTCCTTGATAGGGGGTACCCTAGTTTACTTTTGGATGATATCACACAGTATGTTAAAGGTGAATGGGGCAATAAGTATCCTCCTATTTTGGGTGTGGGTTCCCTCAATAAGAGTAGGAATGGTTTTAACACAGTAAATAGGCACAGAGTGTGTCTTTTAACTTATTCACCTTTTGTTCAATATATCAAAAACATTATTTGTGAGCATTGGAGGTTGATTTGTGTTGACAAAGATCTAGAAGGTATTTTGGGAAAGAGACCTAGTTTTGTTTTCAAGACTGGACCCAATATTAAGAGTTTACTTGAGATGAGAACACGTATTAAACATAAATATGGAGGGACAAGGAAATGTGGGTGCTGTAGGCAGTGTGATGCCATTAGGGAAGATGAAGGTGTTAGGTTGGCAGATTTTAACAGGACATATGTGAAATGCATGGCAGGGAATTGTAACACTTCTAATGTAGTTTATATTGCAATATGATTGGCCTGCCCTGCTTACTACATAGGGAAAACTGAGAGGCATTTTAGAAAACGTATTTATGAACATCTCTATAAGATTAAAAAGAAAGATTCTAAGAATGCACTCTATAGACACATCTTTTCTTATGGTGATATGCACAGGTTTAAATTTTCAATTATTGATACTGTGGATGTTTCTCCTTTTGGGGGTAATTGGAAAGTTTTGCTTGCTATGAAAGAAGCCAAATGGCAAATATTAACAGATGCTACACGATTTCCTGGAATTAATGATTTTATTAGTATAAAGCCTTTTTTAATTTTGGCCTGAAAGATAGATAGACAAATACATATATATTTTTTACTGGAGTATATTTTTTCGGAGTGTATTATCAAGTATTAATTATCAAGTATTCAAGTAATTTTGTTCATAAAGTTATTTAACATTATAATATTATATTATACGATATTTCATTTTTATTTTATATTTATATTTATATTCATATTTATATTTATATTTCATATTTTATAATTTTTTTGAATTATAGGAGGTTGTTGATGTTGTGGGTCAAGTAGGACACTGTCTTTATTATGATTGTTATACACAGTATTTCCCATAATGGAGCTATGAGGGTACGTTCCTTTAAGTGTATTTTGTATTTTTGGCACCAAAGAGGTTTTTAAATAAAGTAGCAACCACTGTTCGGGGTTCTGAGGAAGTCTGTATTATTAGATGAAAGCGCTTAACCCTATGTTTTTGGACTTATTTCTTGTCTTGTTGGTTATTCAATAAATTGTTTTTATCCCTGGACAAGCTGTGGATCCTTTGAGCTGACTGTGTGCTCATTGGAATTTTGGGTTTTGTTTACGCCTGTTTTGGAATTTTAAGGTGAGAACCTGGCCATTTGGTATACAAATTAATATCAGGATAATTAAAATGATCCAGTAAAATAGCTTGAGGGTGTTCTATAAATGATTCTAATCATTTAATAAGTTCTTCACCCTTATTTATTGATATGCTTGGTGACCAGTATCAGGATAAAATATTGTCCTCAAGTTCATCAGCATAATGTATAGATGGTTATTTGTAAAGAATAGATTTTAGGGTATCCATCATTAACTAAGTATAATATACCACCTCTTCACTTCTTAGCACATAATAGTTCCAAGATGCAGCAATTATGGCATCTAGAGTTTCACGTTCTACAAAAAAATCTTACCACAAAATGTTTTTTTTCATACAGTGGGAATTACAACAAAAACATTTCAGAGTACGATTATATCCATGACTTCATGCAGTTTGGAGAATTCACTTCCTAAAACAAGGAATAGATGATCAGTAATATTTCCCAAAAAATGTCCTGCACCACAGTGAGCTAGATGTATTCCATCACTGGGGTACAAACCATCATAATTTTTGAAGTCCTCCCAGAATTTTATCAATTCAGCATTGTAAATCACACCCAGTTGTCAGAGACAAAAATTGAAAATGGGAGCTTCATATACAGATGGTCAAGCCATATTGCATATGGCATTATTTCACCAAAACTTACCTTTATGTTGCTTGTTTCCAGTAATTTGAAAATATCTAACACATTTTTATATAGTTTAATGGCACACTACATAGATCTTTAGTGTTTACCTGTCTAATAACAATATCATTGGAACTTTTCCAGCTCTTTGATATCTTCACAAATAAAAATCAGTTATTTTACTGCTAACAAAGTGGAAACCACATATTTTTTTTTCTTTTTCCATCTCACTCAAAGTCCGTGCTGACTTTTGCAAAATTGAATCACTAATAATCAGCAATAAATTTTTAACCTCATGTACCGGGTTATCAGCAGTACTATTGCTAGATACACCTGGAAGTACATCTCAAAGAGGATGTAGATGATCCATATTAATGTCCTTCATGTTTCTTCCCTGAGTTTATGTTTAGGTGAACTATATGCTCCAAATTCAGATTTAGTGACAGAATATTATGAATTTTATACCATATTTCTTTTCTTTTGGAGGTAATAATTATGTGCATCTTAGGCTTGTCAAAATTGGTAATTTTTAATTGCTTACTAGTTCTTTTGTGTCTTTCCTCTGTCTCAATAGCATATACTGGTATGTTATTAGTGAATGATTATTAAAACTATTAAAAACAAAGCAATTATGTGATGTGGCATTAAGTCTTGTTATTTTCATATTTTTCCTTAATGTAACACGTTTGTGTTTACAGTTCTTTTTGTTAGTTGATTTATCTGTAATCATCATATCATTGTTGGAATCATTTCAAGTTTAAACACTGTTTAATGAGGCATTATTTCTTATTGTTTTCATCATTATACTTAGCGTAACATGCTTACATTCACACTTTTTCCCCTCAAGATATTACTCCTAGGGATATCTTTGAAAAACTTCCTATTATTCCCTCCATTCTTAGTGCCCTTACTGATGTTAATAGAATCATACTCTCTACTGTGGTAGTTGCTATATTTTTCAACTAATTTTTTAATTGCCAACAAATTCTAAGATTAAACATTGTGTTGATTTATTACAAGAATGGTTGATGGAATCATCAATGTTTTTATTTACAGTATTACAGTTAGATGTACTGGTTTATGACAATTAGCACACTGTTTTATATTAGCAGTACTATGTGCCTTCATATAATTATTGCACAGTTTGCATCATCTCTATGATTTTCATTTCATATTTACTCACATTCATATGTTATCCAGATTTTAATAATTTGACAACTAAGTCTTATCTCTACTGCTGTCAGTGTGCAATTGTTTCCTACTAAAATGTAAACAGTCGACATGCTATATTAGACAAGCATACCCAAACCAAGCAGAAATCTTAATCTTCTTACTTACAGTTGCAAAACAGAGCTTAAGCTGATGTAATTTACTATGACTCCTTTGATATTCAGAATTCTCATTCTGCAGCTCATTACATTTTCCCTATTAATCCACCAAAGAATAAACCATACAGAAGGTATAAAACACACATCTGAGTAATAAATGTTAAATTATGCAATGGCAACCCAGAATCTAAAACATTGCAGCCTCTTACTTTCTAATTGTACTACAAGTACTTATCCTGTAGACTGCTATCACAGGTAGAAATATGAAATGCAGATAATTTGTTTTTAAATGTTTAGTAAGGCTTCACTAGGCAGCTGTGTCGTTGCTATAAACAAAACAGGTCACTAGCAGTGGCCTAAGTGGTAATGAGAATAAAACACTTGGTAATACTGTTCAATCGTAGTGGATAGCCAGACTGAATTGTGGGAGCATTACAACCTAACTTCCTTGAATCAGTTCAGATAGATTACGTTACAACATTCCAAAGCTACATTTTGTGTTTGATGTGTGCATGTGTGTGTGTGTGTGTGTGTGTGTGTGTGTGTGTGTGTGTGTGTGTGTGTAAAGAGAGAGACCAAGAGAGATAGACATACACAAGTGTATATATGGGTCTACTTTGTTTGATGGAAAACACATTTCACTGAAACGCATTTCGTTGAAGCTTCATTTCTCTGAAAATGAATTGCCTGAGCACAATTAACTGAAAGCTCGCTTCACTGAAAACTCATTTGACTGAAACTCATTTTGTGTAAACAGTATTATGCCCTGTTCCCCATTGTAGTAAGATCCTGGAGCTGGGGGGTGGGGAGTCAGGGGAGATGGCAACTTCGAAAGTGACCACTTTGTGGTCAGACCTTACCAGGGAGGATGACACTGTAGGGATGCTGCAGTGGTTACTCATGTTGGTTAATACCAAGTCTGCAATATTATCACCTCTTGTGGAGGTGTCGAGCAGCTGGTTCAATGCATTTGCATTGACAAAATCAAGGAATCTCTGGGTATTTGTGTTTTGGCATGAGTAGTTCTTCCAGTCTATGGTTGGATAGTTAAGGTTGGCCAAGGTCATGGTGAAGGGTTGAATCTTGATAGATTCAAAGAGGTCCAGATAGGTGAAGTGCACATCTTGAGTCAAAGTTCTCAGACAGAGTAGCCGATGCATGGAACAGACTAACTAATTACATTAAAGCAAGTACTAGTTTAGAAAGTTTTAAGAACAGCCTGGACACTTATTAAGGGATCAAGTGTTTTGGTATATTGGCAAGCTTGAAGGGCACTAATACCCGTGCTTGAAATGTCTGTATGTATGTATGTAAAGTTTGGTGCCTGTAGTTAGCTATGATTTGAATAAGGGTTTTGTCAATGGTTAACTGCACCTAGAGTTTCTCCTGTGTGTCATACTGTTTGACCAGCCTGAAGGTGTGTATGTCTTTAATATACTTATATATATATATATATGTATTGCAACACCACCTGCTTTTGCTTTGCTACCCACAGTTTCAGGTCTACATGTATGATACATATATCATTTCAAACACTGATGTAGTACACTACAATGCTGCCAAGGTTAGCATTGCTGTCTCAAGGTATTTGGTATTCTAGTTTACTTCATGAACAAGGTGCCTTTTCTGTAGAGTTTTGATCATCATTCTGTTAACACATGGTATTTAAAAAGGGTCTTTGGGTGTCTCTTACAGCCCATAGACATGAGGCTACACAAAATGGAAATATTCATATTGCCCTTAGATGTATATGCACTTTGAGAATATGTGTCCTGTTATAGACTGGCATCCCATTGAAGAATGTTTCTTTCCTTACACGTCTTCACAAGATCAAAGATTCACAGGAAATGCAAGTCAAGTAGTTCTAAAGACTGTATGCACCTTGACAAATATTGCCTTCAATATGTATCCCTCACCTCCACAAGGACCAAGCATATCACAGTGTTGATGAACTTACTGATACTAATGCAATCATCAAGTTTAGTCTTGAAGTAGCCATGGGTGCCACTCTGCTTAGCAGCTTAGCATGCAAGGGCAATTTGTTCAACAGATAGGTAGCACTAGGTTGTGAATTTATTTCTCCATCATGTTTTATTTATATGCTGGTAGAGAATCAGATTCTTCTTTTGGGTGTTTGTGTAGTTGTTTATCCTGCAAAGGTATAAACAATCCATTATGCTGGGTTCTTTGATAACACTGAATGGCATATGTAGATCTTCATGTGGTAAGCTATGGAAAACAGAGTTTATGAATAGGGCTTCTACTTTGACTTGGTAGGTAAAGTATTTTTCAGTAGCCAAAGTAATCTTTTTCATCAGGAGCATTTGGGGGCCAATCTAATTTCACAATATGCCTATCTAGGTGCATGCCAAAAGGGACATTGTGTTCAGTAATTACTCTGCTTACAGTAGAGTACACAGGGACACTAGCATCCTTTGACCTAGATGAGATACTTTTGGAAACAAATTTTGTTAGATAGAAAGATTTCCTAGTGTTCAAAGGTGAGGGAAATGTTGACCAAGGTGCTGAGATCTCTGACTACAAGGTTAATGTACATGCAGTACAGGTTTCTGCTATAAATCGTAAACTAGGGGTGTTTCTCAAAGGTGGAAATACTATACTTTTATTTTTTTGCATTTAATCTAAACCCTTTTTCTGTATGCTATCAAACTGTAAGCAGTAGTTCTTGTAGAATCATTTTCTGCTGATGGAAGAATGCACAATGACATCCAGCTTGCAATCTTCAGTGAATGTGGTTAGTGACAGGCTCAAATACCACAGCCATGAATTTAGTGCAGTAGTTACTGAAAATGGATTGACATAAGTTACTTTAAAGTTTATCATTTCCATGTAGTTTTTCTGCCAATATATATATATATATATATATATATATATATATATATATATATATGTATATATATGTTGTTGTTTTACTCATATTCTGATTTGTATTACTATAAGCAGTGCAGTATTTCACTGTGTTTCTGTATTCCTACTGGACCAGTATTGAAAATATTCAGTGGCTTCCTCTTGAGAGTCGAAAGGATCATTTTGGTTCCTGTACATTGCTTTCTTGAGAGTAAACGGCAAACAAATGATGTCCTGTTATATTTAGTGCTTTGTTGCTTAGCAACAGAGCATGTTTTCTGTGATACAGCTGTAAAGCATGATCCTTAATAGACAGGTGCATGTAGCAATCTTTGCAGGTAGTTTCATTGTTAGCAGTGAAGTGATCCACGACAGGAAATAGTGTAGGTGACTGTTGATGAAGTGCAAATTATGAGGTCACTGAATTAAAAAAGCAAAGCAGATGCCATTCAAGAAGCGTTGGGAAGCTAACAGTAAAATGTACCACACAATAGCAATTATTATTAAATCCAAAACTGTAAATCATCATGGAATAGAAGAACCACTATCTTTAAGTGCTTTAACAATCTGTCACCTCTCTGGCTCTTTGAAAGAGCAATAATGTTCATATGAAATGTAATGCAATAGAAAAATTCAATTTTCATAGTAATAATGAAAAAAGAAGTAGGTTTATAAAAGCGTCTGTGCTACCCTTACAGGATTAATACCTAAATAGAAAAACTTCATTGAATAAAAACTTGGACAATAGTGTCTGTAATGCAATCCAAAAACAGTGAACAGATAACTAAAAAGCATAAAATAAAATAATTCATTAAGGATAGATAATTGCTTGAAGCTTAACTGATGTCACTATAGTCTTTTCAGTAGTAATATTAATAGTAACAGAATATAATACATAATCATGACTTAAGATCTGTTATAAATTACTTTGATTCATTATGTCTTTCTAGATTGAAAACATTGAAGTAAAAATACAATGACATGGGTCACACATTGTTACTGTTTATAGGAAACAATAATTTCCCTTCTTGCAACATTTGCTGCAAAACTTATGCAAAGTATTTTGTTCATTTTAATCCCTGGTGTTGTTATACAGCATAACAATGTAGAATTATTTTTTGTTCATTTACCGCCATGTATGATGCATGACTTTTTTTACTAAAATCAAAATGTAAAACACACATTCTTAACAATTTATCAATGCTAATTCATTGAGTTTTACAGAAGAGGCATGCAAATATTAATTTCTTACAGTAAGTTGCAACACTTCATGAATGCTTTATGTAAGAAAGACATTCATAGGTTAGTACTAAGCTAACTGCCCTTGCGAGCCATTTTAAGCCTAGCCAATTATACCTTGTGAGACTCAAACCCTGCACCTTGTACTTGCAAGGCAAACACCTTAACCATTAGGCCACCCTCCCAACCCCTGTGGTATTGTATGGGAATACTGTACAAGGGCTGCAATTAAACAAATTCATTTCATTGAGAAGCGTTATGTTACTTGGATGGCTGGTAGAGCAGATAGCAGAAGTTATGCTGTGATTATAGAGTGATGTACATACAAGCGCAATGTTAGTATGCATTTGAAACAAAACTCAGGAACACACACACACACACACACACACACACACACACACACACACACACACACACAGACAAACACATGCAAACACACATACATAAATGGATCTATGTTGATAGATCGAAAGTACCTTTCAGCGAAACGTACATGAGTGAACTCACTTTCACGAAAGTGCATTTTATGGAAAATGCACTTTCACGCCAAAAAGCCTACCCAAATAAAACACTACTCATGTTTATGCAGGGGGGGTACAGCCCCCCTGCACAGTCCCCCACACCCCCTACTTTAATATTTTCACTCCAAGATCACACTACAGTGGGAAAAGGAAATATTCCCTTATTCCTGCTGTACCGTGATCTAAGAAACAGTTTGCTTAGTTGTACAATCAATATTACATGTTGATTGTACAACTAAATCTACATGCAAACTGCATGTTGTTTTTTTTCTTCTTTTTTGCAAAAGTCATTTTCGATAAAATGCACTTTCGCAAAAGTGAATTTGCTCAAGTACGTTTTTCTTAAACATACTTTTGATGTTCATACCAGGACCCACATAAATACACACACATAAAGACTTTTATGCACAGTTGTGCTCTCAATGTTTAGGGTACACCTCTGTGCTCTCAAATGGTTCTACTGTGAACTAACAATTAACCTTCAGCTGAAGATATAGCTGGTTAAGACAAACCAGATTAAGCTTTAACATAAACCCATGTATGTGGAGGTCCTCACAAGTAACTAAAACCACAGAGGTCTCCCGTAAGCTGCCATCAAAAACCATATGCAAGTAAAACCAAGTCAACACCAACCTCTACACATAAAAATATACATCACAGTGTTGTCACAAGCAAGACCCTAAGGCAAAATACCACACGTTCAAACATCTTGGTCACAGGAGACTCCATTGTGAGACACACGTATGCCCCCCCCCCCTCAACAGGTTGGATAAAGAGTGGGTTACAGTCAGTTACATGTCAGGAGCCACAATTCACCAGATCATGCAGTCACTCAGGTCACTCAACCACAAGTACTAGTATGATAGTCCATGTGGGTGTGAGTGACAGGAGATATACTTCCATGAGCTATATGAAGAAAGACATGATGGACCTCTTTGAATACATGTCACAGGCGGGTATGAGCCTTGCACTGAGCAGCATTCTACCCTCACCAAGGATACCACAATACAAACTAAAAATGATTGACTTCAATAATTGGTTTAACTACTGTTGTCATTCCAAGGGGATCCAGTATCTGTCAGCCTGGGATGACATGATCGACACATCACAGTGCTTTGCTAGAGATGGCCTGCACCTGTCGCTGCTAGGCTTTTGAATACTGGCCAAGGCATTATCCACCCCCACAGTGCCTTTTTTAGGCAGTGTCAAACCAACAGACCTACCAATGTAACAAATTCTTTTAATGCCAAGCTGAAGGTACTACCGGTCAATGCTAGGAGTCTTAACAAGAAATTGCACTCCCTGAAAGATCACCTTGCCCTGGAGAATGCTGATGTCTATGTAGTAACAGACACATGGTTCAAGGCTGCAGAAGGCACCCTGGCAGTCAAACCTACAATGCCCATCACAAATTCAGACCACCTTCTGAGAAAGGAAAAATGAAAGGAGGAGTTGTTGCCAATTACATAAAAAACAATCACACCTCAGTATTGATCAAGCAGCATGGCTTGCTTGAGCAACTCCATGTCTAGCTGAC
Source organism: Protopterus annectens (assembly GCF_019279795.1). Taxonomy (NCBI): domain Eukaryota; kingdom Metazoa; phylum Chordata; order Ceratodontiformes; family Protopteridae; genus Protopterus; species Protopterus annectens. The sequence goes on along the minus strand of NC_056744.1, from coordinate 1,112,005,481 downwards.
CATAGGCAAAATCCATGTCATTGTCAGCTACAGATCCCCAGCTATGAACCATGAAAAACTCTCTGCATACCTGAAGTTATTAGAATCACTTACCATTCAGACCAACACAATACCCATGGGTGATTTTATCTACCTCTCCATAAACAGGGCAACATGCACAACTGCTAACATGCAAGCTCAGTGATTCCTGTACTTTATCAATGCAAATGCTCTGAAACAGCTGGTCTGCACTCCCATAAGGGGCTCAAATATGAACAACATCGTACTCACAAACAGATGGAACATTGCACCCCCCACCCCAGCGTAATGTCCTCATTGGTAAAATTGGATCATGAATCAGTCTCCTGTGAAATAAATGTAACGGTAGAACCCCCATCAAACCCTAATACACTTAAAATTTTTCAAAGGCAGATTACCTTCTATTACATGATAGCACAGGTCATTTTAAAGCTCCCCTTAACCCCAAGATCATGAGGGCCTATGCAGAGGTATACACAAATGTTCTGTATAACCAGCTAAACAATGCCATTGAGACTGCAGAGTCCTGACTGAACTAAACCCAGGTCTAGCCAGAAAAATAAGTCACCCTGGTGGATTCCTAGCATAAATAGACTATAAAACAGAAGGAAGAAATTCCTGTGTAATAGTATGAGGGAGGGGAAAAAATCCCTCATTAGTCTCAACAGGCAAATCAGGGAACTAGTCAAGTCTCCAAAAGCTAAAGACAATACTAAAATAGCCTTAAAAGAATGCGATAACCACAAAGCATTTTTAGCTATGTCATAAATCTTAAGACAACACTCAACAATGTGCTGAGTTGGCTGTATATTGCACTACCTATATTCATCAAAAAGAGCTAGCAAACCTACTGGCAAATAAATTCAGCTCCAATTTCACCCTTTCCTAACCTCTGGACACTCCCCATGAACTACCCCCTATCATTCCTTTTCCTGTTATCACAAAAGAACAGGTCATCACTTCGCTTTCCAAAGCTAGAAACATGGCATCAATGGGCCTATCAGAATCCCAGGGTGCCTGTTAAATAACTTGAAACATGACCTAGCAGACCCACTCAGATCTCTATTTAACAACAGTCTCCAGATAGACTTTGTCCCAGTAGAGTGGAAGACAGCAACAGTCATGCCTCTGCACAAGGGGGGAACCATCAATGAACCCAGGAAACTAGCAGCCCATAAGTCTGATTAGCCTTGTATCCAAGGCTATGGAAAGCATAATCATGGAAAAAAAAAATAGGAAATCTCCAGACTTTAGACCTGACCCAGTTTAGCTTTGTCAAGGGCAGGATCCACCTGCTCAGTCTGGTGGAATTCTTTGAGATGGTCACCAAGGCCATGGATGAGGGTAAGTCAGTGCATACCACTTACCTTGACCTGGCTAATGCATTTGACACATACCCCTCTCAGGTATTACAGATAAAGTCACAAAATTGAGCATAAATCTTTATATCACCATAGCCAAATGGCTCATGGATAGGCCACGTGTTATTAGAGTGGAGGAATCCACATCTAGTAAGAGGCCAGTCACCAGAAGAGTACCACAGAACTCAGCACTGGACCCCTTCCTGTTTGAGATATAGTTCTTAGATGTCATGGGAAATGTAGGTGGCTTTTGGCTAACCAAGTTTGCTAATGACTGCAAGTTGGGGGCAATCACTGACTCCCCAAATGATGTTGATATCCTACAGAATGGACTGACGCAGTCTAATGACTCATGTCAAAGCCATGGCCTCTAACTAAATGTGAAGAAGTCCATAATAATACCCTTTGGGTAATCAAATACATCTGCAAATTACAACAATGATAACAACCTCCTAAGAGTGGACACTGTGGTGAGACCAGATAGATGGTAAACTGAATTTTGACCACCTTGTGTCCACATTGGTGAGGAAATCTTTCTATGTGGCTCAGCTTATAAGTAAAGGAATGGCATTTAGATCTAAGGATGTCATAGTATCACTGTACTTGGCCCTCATCAGACAAATAATTGAGTCCTATCCACCCATTGGTCTGTACCTCACCAGGCACCTGCAACAACTGGAGCTTCCTTAGACGTTTCTTACCAACAGATACAGGATATAACTAACATGTCATATCCGAACCAATTAAAAACCCAGTCATTGTATTCAGTTACCTAATGATTACTGAAGGGTGATCTATTCCTGGTCTACAAGGCAGTCTCTGATGCTGCTCTGATGAAAATGTTGCATATTTGCAAAACTAACTGCATGAGAGTTCCCCACTCCAAAGATCTAAACCTGATCTCTGACATGAAAAGATCATGCTGGAGAGACAGATATATGTCACAGAGATTGCCTCTCCTCTGGAATAGGCTTCCTATTCATGTGAATCAGAAACCCTCCCAGACTATCTACTAGCTCATTCTGGATCAATGGATGGGAAATCACAAATTTACTACTGGGGTGGTACCTATGACCTTATGGACAGAGACAGTCTGTAAAAAATTATCAAAACCCTGCTTACTGCCCCTTGTTATCTTTCTTTAGGGATAGAAAATCAGGTAAACTCTGGGTAAAACTGGATAACTTGTAAGGGCTCTTGAGTCGTTAGCTTAGTAATCTCCTATGAACCTATGAAAGAAATGATAGAGCATTTTTTGGAGTGGAACAACTTCCTCAGCCTCAACATTCACAAACTTGCTTTTATAAACCAATTGGACAATCCTGCAACCACAGAGAAAAATTTCAAACCCCCCAAACTTTGAATTGTTGCCAGGGCAGTAACAGGAATTGCATTGGTAACAATACTAAATGGAAAACTACAATCAATGAGATGCATCTCATGGAAGTATATTCGGTGAGCTCCAGTCTCATCGTATGTTACACTGGGAAGAAAGAGAAGCCTTCAAACTCATCATAATGTCCTGAATAACAAAATAATACACTATCATGAGGGATATCATGTCAGATCCACAGCAATGGCTCAGACATCAGTTGATCAAAAAGTAAGTTAATCACAAAGCAAATGACAAACATCCTTATGAGGCTAGTTCTTTTTTTAAATGAGAAGAAAGCCCACATACACCAAACTGGAAGCTTATCCCCTGCATCTCCGGTTATGCATACACCTTACATTTAATGAAATCTCACAGGCTAATGTAGCGAACATATCAAAACAACAGTTTATTGACAATCAGTTTATGGAATAATTTTATTTATGGAATATATTTATTGAAAATGTATGTGTGATTAATTTTCTGTTTATTAGACATACACCACTGGATATGCAAAAAGCCAGCATTTTTGATTAACTTTGTGTAGATAACATACTAGCAGGTAACAAAGAAAAAGAACGTCTTTAATATTATGTTATCTTTTAAGGCCTTTTATTTCAGCACATTTGACTATATAATCAAGTAGCATTATGCTTGCCATAACTTAACAGTATAATTATTGCCTTAATTACCCTTAGACAGATATGCAAATGTTAGATGTACATTGCTGAAACAGTGAATCACATAACACATTTTCTAGTCCAAATATACTACAGTCTCTACATGTATAGATTTGGCAAACTGTATAACAGAAATAAACACCAGAGACTCATTGCAGACTTGGTTATTGATCAACTTCAACATTTTGCAGGGAGGAAAGGCATTTGATCAGTATAAATTAATCAGCCATATAAAATTATGATATATTTCTATGGCACACTCCACTATGTACTAGCCATATAGGGGTCCCAGACTCACCATCCATTACACCTTACCTCTAAGTTTGAATTCATGCAACTTCAGAGTAAGAGAAAGCTAAATGTTTACATTTTTTTAATTTTCCTTTTTCTCTGACATGCACATATCTGGTTACATTATATGACTGAGATATCAGGGCTCAACCCTCAAGTTTAGCAAAGCAAAAGGACTGATTTATACTTCAAATGCATCATGATGTTATGGGGGTTACTTATTATAACAGCACCTATTTAAAAGAAGAATCGTATCACAATGAATCAAGAAATACAAAAGGCTATAATGCTGAAAGTTCAGATGTCTTTCGGCTTTTCCCGATTAGGGGTCACCACAGAGGAACTCTGGTCCGCTAATGATTGGCAGTAGATTTTTACGGTGCCGAGTTGCCAACCCGATGCCCGACCTTCAAGGAAGGCACACTCATTCACACTCGCACCTATCTGCATGTCTTTAATGTCACTCGACCACAGGGAGGACTTGCAGACTCCACACAGAAGGCGCTCCAGCAGAGAATTGAACGGGAGAACCTCTTGCTGTGAGGCGACAACGCTAACCGCTGCACCACCGTGGCACATTACAAAACATGGAAAACAGCAATACACCAAGTAAAGTACTCAAACAATCCACTAATGTTACATAAATATGCTCTTAACAGCAAAACACCAAGAAATACCACATAAATTACATCTTATGACCAAGTAATGATACATAAATTAGATCTTAGGTAGTTGATATGTTATACTACTGGTATGTTACTCAGAAAAATTCCATTTATAATGCTGCACAAATTCATCCTTGATGCTGAGATACACAATGCAGCTTCTTTTACAGTATTGCTATAGTATTCTCAACAATTCATTATTACCTCTATCTGTATAATCAGTTCTGTAGTGATTACTGCTAAATGTGTCTGAATGCTTAACCAAGCATGGCACAGATTTATTAATTTGAGATGTATTTACAATGGTATAAATGCATAGTTAAAAATTTTCAGTTGTTAAATTACAAACTGCAAAGAAAAATACAAATACACTATTACAGCACATTAGTGTGATGAGTACCAGCACTCATTGAGTATGCATGCTGCAGTGTCGATGGCCATGAAGCTGTGCAGGGAAGCATGTGTACACAATGTAAACAAAGCTGCTTGTCTGTAGGTATTTGTATTATGCGGGCATGTGCAGAAAGCTTATATGAAGTAAGGGCAAGTTGATTATAAGAAGTAAAGTGCTGGGAATGTGAAATTTGGGGAGATAAACAGAGAAAAATGTATTTAGTTAATGCATTGAAATGTGACTATGCCACAAAGAATCATTTTCAACAGAAAGGCATCGATTTTGGTATAATGTTTCCAGTTGTACCCATATACATAACTAAAAACTGACATTCTAATAATGAATGTGAGAGGGACACAATGCAATATTGTAAGAAAACCTAGCAAATGTGACATTAATGTTCATAACATGGCAAGTAGAGATAACAGTTAACAAGGACAGTAGATATATTAAGGGTTGTTTGCATGCACTGTAGTTACTGAATATGACATAGGGAATTTATGTGTGCTAACTGACTTTAGTGCTGTATCCCCCACTTCATACTGTGTAAGCAAGGAAAGGGCCATACAGCTGTTGTGTCATGCAGGGTAGAAAAGGACATGTTTTACCATTTGTTGTCATTTGACAGCTATAGATAGGGAATATATTACCTTGGCACATGTATTAGACAAGCTTGTGTTTCATATTCATATACATCACAGACAGTAACATAATAGCATTCAAAATACACAGGTGACAAATGACAACATAAATCTGATTACATTGCATAGTTCAAGGTGTCTGTAAACGGAGTGCATCTAATACATGATTATATTGGGCATGCTCACAAGACATTATAGCGAACACTGAAATAATATAGCAATAACCCACGGCTGAGTGTGGGTAATGCTGGATTTACCCACGGTCGGCATGGTTTGGTCACAAGGGTGAAGCCCCAGTGACCAAACAAAGCCAACCGTGGTTAAATCCAGCATTAGCCACACCCAGCCATGGGTTATTGCTATTATACAATGGTGTTCGTTTTGTGTTGTGTTATGTTTGTGTTGCTGTTATTTAGGTTTTTGTTTGCTTTAGTTTGTATTCTTGCTCTTTGTCTGAGATAAAATAGTCCATACTTTAAGTTTATCTTCTTCTTCTTCTTTCGGCTTTTCCTAGTTAGGGGTTGCCACAGCAGATCACCTGTCCACTCATGATTGGCAGTGGAGTTTTACAGTGTCGAGTTGACAGCCCGGCGCACAACCTTCCACAGAAGGCACACACATGCACACACTCACGCCTAGGGCCAGTTTAGAGTGTCCAATCCACCTACAGCATGTCTTTGGGATGTGGGAGGAAACCCATGCGACCACAGGGAGGACACGCAGACTCCGCACAGAAGGCACCCCAGCCGAGAATCAAACCAGAGAACCTCTTGCTGTGAGGTGCCACACTTTTAGTTTATGTTTATTGTTTATTTTATTTGACGTTTTATTTAAATACAAGTTATTAATTTTTCAAGAGTTGTCAGGAAATAATTATATAAGTAAATATACTCTGTAAAGGTTTGGGCATGTCTTCGTGTTGGGATGTAATCAAACAGGAGAGCATGGTGTTCACTGTTTATTTTAATTGTAAAATACAGTTTTTAGTAGTAGATGGCTTGCTACATGTATTGTGGTTGCTGGTAAGGTGTTTCTATAGGGTTTATGTTGCTTTTTAAGAGTACAGCAGGTTAGGAAGCAAGGGATGTGTGTCAGATGTTTTACAATACTTTTTTACGGTACTCGTTATTTGTTTTCTTTTTAAATGATGATAAAATAAGGTTTGGTGTTGTAGAATGGTGTTGTGCATCTTGGAGTGCTACTAAGATGTGTTGTGTACTATTTACTTCATTTGCAGTCGGCACTGTATGATACCTTAGCTGCCAAACTTCTTAGTCACTTACTTTGGATTTACAATGTGAAGGCTGCTTGCATAGGTCAATCAGCATGCAGGTTTCTCGTCTTTGACGAGATCACATTTTATAATGTTAATCAACATACATTTTTAAAGTAAAAAATCTACAAGTTTAATTTTGGTTATTGTTTATTATTGTAAGTTACCTTTCCTGCAAAAGTTAGCAGTTTTACTACAGGTCGACAATGACAGAGTTAAATCATACGTGTAAGTTATGGACTTTTGAGAGTATGGTTTATTATAGCAATAACGCACGCCTGGGTGTGAGTAATGCTGGATTTACCCACAGTTGGTGTGGTTTGGTCACGAGGGTGAAGCCCGAGTGACCAAACAAAGCCAACCGTGGGTAAATCCAGCATTACCCACACCCAGAAGTGGGTTATTGCTATTATACAATGACATTATTTAAGAAAAAAAATAATTAATTTTCTTAAATAATGGCATTTTATAATGCCTCCTTACTGCCCTTCCACAGCTGTGTGGTATTCTGCGGCAGTTCTGATGTACTGCGCATGCGTATGCCTACGCAGTACATCAGAGGTGTGGGCAAAAGCAACGGAGAATGCAAGTTTGTAAAAATAAACTGTTTCGCTATGTTAAATGGGTTTAACATAGCGAGACAGCTTTAAAAAATGCAAAGGAGCCGTTGCTTTTTTTGAAGCTGTCTCGCTATGTTAAACCCATTTAACATAGCGAAACAGTTTGTAAAAAGCAACGGAGAAAGCAAGATCTCTGTTGCTTTTTACAAACTGTCTCGCTATGTTAAATGGGTTTAACATAGCGAGACAGCTTTAAAAAAATCAACGGAGATGCTCTGTTGCTTTTTTTAAAAGCTGTCTTGCTATGTTAAACTCGTTTAACATAGCGAGACAGGTTGTAAACAGCAATGGAGATCTTGCGTTCTCCGTTGCTGTAAAAAAAAAAAAACGAGTTATACTAATGGAAAAAGTCTGGGAGACCGGACCTTTTTCCATTACTATAACTCTGATTTACAACGCGCATGCTGACCAATCAGTGTGCACGTTTTGGAATATTAATGGGGGGTCATGGTATAATAGCATACGGAACACTTTTATTTATATTTTAAATGAAAATAATATTTTACAGTCTGCAAATATGTTGACATTTGCAAGACCTCTTGATAGGAAGCTGTAGTGTTTATTGAAGTCAGACTATTGTGAATAGTTCCGCTTTTTCTTGCGTAGCTTTGCCTTACAATATATTTATGAAGATGTTTAGTTTCCTTGATGGTTTTAGAGCTTGTTGTGTGATGCTTTGGTGTGTTTTTTGTACTATTTACATGTTTTGCAATAGCCACTGTATGATACGTTAGCGGCTGGACTTTTTCGTTAGTTGCTTTGGATTTACAATGTGCGCACTGGTTGGATTGGCCAATCAGCATGCATGTTTTTCATGTCTGCTGAGATTGCATTGTATGATATCAATGTTTCTCCACTAAGGAAGCTGTTCCTGTTGTTTTGTAAGACAGCATTGCCCCACAGTTGAAACACACTCTGTCTGTCTAGATATGCTATAGAAGCTATAATTGAATCTATGTATCCATGGAGCACTCACACCATTACATTCACAAGACAACTGTTTCACTGTCAGGATATTAAAAATTACTTTATATTTATTTCTTGACTTTATATTTCTTTCTCTAAAGTAAAAGTTGACACTAATAACTTGTGTAATGTCAGTACATTCATGGAATGTTTCCCTTTGTTGGAATTGAAGAACAAGTTATATAAGTCCATTGACCAGCAAGATGTATATGAATCACAAGTGCCACAATCGGAAGTCTTCATAGACCATTCTAAGCCTAGCCGCTTTGTCTTCCAAAGAGCTGTGAGACTCCAGCTATGTGACGTCATTACATCATATGACTGTGTTGCAATTTGTATGAGATAAAGGGACTGTGAGAGTTTTCTCCCACTGTACTTGTACACATTATAACATCTGCGGCTGTCATTCATTTATAACAGCATTAGGACACATAATGCTTCCAGTCAGTCAATGTGGGTTTTGAACATCTGACTGTCAACAGACATTACATGATATTAGGAAGAATGAATTTGCCACAATGCAAGTAGTGCTACAATTGTGCGATATTGGTCGTTGAAGCCCCAGCATCATGTTATTACTGCAAGGGATATGTGTGCATGCAATTTTTTTAAAATATTGTTGCTATACCTATCTTTCTCACAAGGCATTGCCTGCTGCCTTGTGATATGTTATGCAGTTGTCACTGTGACGTGAGAATGGCAATCATGCATGTGTGGATAATCATGGAATCAAACGCATGCCTTATCAAGGTAACAGCATACTGAACATTGTCTTATGTCCTAATATCACAGAAAAAAACCTTAACAGTTCACATGGGAAAGCCAACTGTCATCCCATGACAAAATCATTATGTAATAAAGTATTTCTGTGTGAAAACTGACCGCAAATTCTTCTAATAAGAATCCCGAACCATACATGTGCACAGCAAATAGCAGGGTGATGACATTGTTACCTACTTACACATTTACAGACATACTAACACAAGTGAGTCTAAGGAATAATGGCTAAATTTGAACAGAGTACTTGAGATCACAAGGTACCGAACACTTCATGAAACAAATGTGCCACATTAGATGTTTTACAATTGTGATAGTGTACATTCAAATGGATTGCATCACTATTCTTTCATACATTAATGTTGTTAAAAAAGTATGGAAGTGGTCAAAGTGCACAGTAACACTACACAGCTACACATACTACATGCATTAGAAGCCTTCTCTACATAGGACAACAAACAAACACATGTGCACAGTAGTCAGATCATTGCTTGGTCCAAACCCCTTCCCTTTGTATTTATGCAGTCTAGAAAGCACAGTAACAGCAGCCAGCACTAAAGGATAACTCATACGGCCACTGTGATATAGGTTATTTTTGATAGAATTATGTAAGCATTGTGCTTCCAAAACTGGGTAGTGTCTTGGAGCAATACAAATGTATAGAGTAGTCCTCTGCCAGTGAAAACAAATGTCCTAAGTCAAAGTTTACAAAAGGGGTGTTGTCACAGCTACACTTGTATATGACAATATACACAGTCACATTAATTATCCACTATTGGATTTGAACCAATGCCTATGTAATTACATAATCTGAAGATTAGCCACAAGTTCCACAAGAGAAGTTTGAGTTGTAAGGGTAGAGAGTGGACATTTGACATGACCTCATCAATGTGATTCAGAGACGATGTTTGTGCAAAAAGTGGAATAAGCATATGAAGAATCCTATCCTTGTGAAAATCTTCCTCTGAGTGGAAGTTGATACAGTATGTCTGGTCAGGAAGCTATGCATATCTGACATTGAAACGACATACAAATTCCTTACTGTGGGATTTGAACTTTCAATGTAGCTAGTTATACAATCTAAAGAACACAGTATTAGCCACAAGCAATATGATGACCTCATAGGTGTACTGCAGAGAAGATCTTTGTGGTGAAAGTGGGATGGGGGATGGTGGAATACTCACCAAGGTTAACTTCTTGCCCCGACTGGAAGTTGATACCAGACAACTATTCATGAAGTTATATGTATGTGATAATGAAACCACACACACGTTCACTACTGTGAGATCTCAATCTCTAGTTATACAATTGAGGCAACATGGTATTAGCCACAAGTGCTACAGGAGAAGTCTGACTCTTAATGGGAGATAATGCACCTCTGACATGATGACCTTATCAGTGTGATACAGATAAAATGTTTGTGGTAAAAGTAAGATAAATGGATGGGAGCATCCTCGCCCATGTTAAAATCTTCCCCTGACTAGAAATTGAAACAGCAAATCTGCTCAGAAAGCTATATATACCTGACATTGAAGCCATACACACAACTTCCCTACTGTGAGATGTGAACCTCTCACCTATCTAGGTGTAAAATCTAGAGAACACAGTATTAGCTGCAAGCACCACAGGACAGGTCTGACTCTTAATGGGAGAAAGTGTACCTTTTACAGGATGGCCTCATCATTGTGGTGCATAGAGGATGTTTGGGCTAAAAGTGAGATAAAGTAGAGAGGGAGCTGTGTCCAAATTTAAATTTGTTCTCCTGAGTGGAAGTGGACACATCACATTTGACACTGAGGTGCTATTTACCTGTCAGTAGCAGACTAAGAACTGATACAATTATAGGTTCAAAGTAGTGCCTTTATCCTATCTTTATTCTGCATTCCTGTAATGCAGCTGATTTAAGCGGATTTGTGTGATGTGAACATTGCTAATGTGGCTCAAATTAAAATCTTTAGCTTTTTTCCATAGGACGTTAAATGGCATTCATCATCACTCAGCATTGGTGTGAAGTGCTAACTTCTGTGCAAATGCTGAGGACGACAACTGAAGGGTTTTCAATGGGCCATTTATGGCCACTTGTGTTATGTATGATTATTTGTTTTAACCAGATTAATTGTGTGAAAAGGGGTTGATAGGACAGTGGTGGAAATGGGAGTGACAAGCAGAAGGTAGGACAATGGAGAAAGATTACATAAATTTGCAGGAGGGTGGTGGGAGGGCACATTTGCTATCCACTTCTTCAGAACATAAATGTTGTATTGTACATGTTATTTAATGACATTTGAGAGTCAACACATCAGGGATGGGTGACATATGTTGTATAGACAATTAAACCAAACAGAAAGCAATATATGAGGCATAGATATTCTTTTTTTTTTTTTTTTTTTTTGATTAGAGAGGAAAGGTGCTTAGGAATGCAAGGGTCAGGTATCTAGGTTAGGTTGGGAAGCAGGTGCAGACATACAGGACATACAAGACAGACAGGGATAGCAATTGCCATGAAAGGTTGTGGGACACCATGATTTGGAATAGATAGGGGACCTTGGAGGCACAACCACATCCAACTTGAGTACAGCAGAAACCTAGTTCTCACCGACGCAACTGTCATCACTGTGCCCATTGTCAGTTTCCTGGGTCAGTAGCAGATGTGGCATCATTTTGGCAATACAGCACAGGATCTTTTCACTCCTGCCGCTTCAGGCACCAAGAGACCTTTCCATAATGCCCTTCACCAGATTTGTCAGCTCCCAATGAGTAACAAAATCACTGCCTCAATTACTACTGCTCCTGGATGGTACCACTTCACCAGCATTGGGGCAGAGCTGCCTGACACACATGGACTAGGTAGGGCAAGAATTGTGGAGAAAATGCTGACAGGCTGGGACCCAGATGTGCTTGGGGTCTGTGCTGCCTATGTTAATGCCACCACAGCCACTGTGGAGGTATGCTGGGCTAAACTATAGGGATCAATTTTATATATATATATATATATATATATATATATATATATATATATATATATATATATATCACCAAAGATGAGCTCAATTGTGTCAGAGAAAACACAGTAGCACTACAATGAATATAAGAAATAAAACAAGCTCTGCGTATTCACCACATAGAGAGGGTAAAATCTTGATTTAATGGTACAAAACAGCCAAAAATAAAAATGATAAGAAACTTTACAGTTTCTAATAAAAGAAAGATAAGAGCGTTGGGGTGTTATAACCCTTCTTCAGATCTGATATATATATATATATATATATATATATATATATATATATATATATGTATGTATATATCTATATATATATATATATATATATATATATATATATATATATATTATATCTATACATACACACACACACACACAGACACACACACACACACACACACACACACATATATATATATATATATATATATATATATATATATATATCTACATATATATATATTTATATATGTATATATATATATATATATATATATATATATATATATATATATATATATATATATATAAAACAGAGGGTGGGAGACAAAATTAGATCAATGGAATGTCACAGTATTTTATTATTTCAGTAAATAAGTCAATGTGAGAACTACATAAGTTCACCTTGGTCACATCCAGATATGATGGGAAGCCATCAGTTTATCATAATATCAATCAACCACAATGGCATGATATGACTAATAGAATCACATATTTCATTGTGCCATATCAGATATCTAATTTCTAAGGTAATAATTGCATTTGCCAAAGTATAATTGTTGCTGTAATACAGTACTGCAGTTAATATCTTCTAAATAATATTCTGAAAAAAATCTAATGTGTGTTTCTGGGTATTGAACCCACACACAATTAAACTGATGTACTCATTGTCTAATGCAATCACAAAGAGCTATTGGAGAAGGCATGTAGGCTGGATATAAAAGTTAGGGTATGCCTAACCAAGATAATATACAGTGATGGACTGAAAATACTTCTCTCCCTTGCATTCAGACAGAATGTATAATTGCCCAATGCCTTTTTGAAGTGAGTTAGTCATTCCTGATGTGGCTCACACGTTTCTGCTATTTCTTCTCCAATTGCTTAGTAGACAAAAAAAATAGATATTTGAAAGAATTAAGAACAACTGAGTTGGATGACTAATAAACACCATATCATAGACAGGTGATGGATCAATATACTGACACAACTGAGAGATGTTTGCACTCTGACATTCTTTCTCCTATTGGCTTAGGAGGTCCCACTTGTGCCTCTTCATGTCACTATAGTGGTGATGACATTGCTCCGCAGTGCACAGGATGCCATTTGCACTGGAGATAGCCTTGGCCAAGCTAGTCCAGCCCTCAGTATTATACTAAGACATGATATATTCCTCCTGTAGTAGTCTCTAGCTTTAGCTCTTCATGGGGAGTACCGCAAAAATCCAACACTCCTTGCCAGCTTATCTTTGTGCTCTAAATGGAATACCAGCTCTACCGTTGTCAGCCATGTTTGCAGCAGTCAAGCTAGAAATATTAGACTGAACTTACATATGATTTAGATACTGAATGTAATAGCATGTGCACAAAGACACACAGCCTTGCCAGCTGCATTGGCATAATTGGAAGCACAGCAATGGCTTGCCAGACTAATTGGCACTGGTTGCTTCTTGATGCAATCAGTTCCAAACGCATTGACACTGACTGCATCAAGAAGTAGAATGGTGTTGAAAATGGCAGTGAGATTTGGCCGTGTGTGATGCTCAAACTACTGAGGCATGTTGCACTGTTAAACACTGATATGCTTCATGGTGTTGGTTATAATCATGATTGTTTGGAAGATAAATGTTATAACATGTGACATTTTTGCCTTTTGGGAGCTACACACTGGTAAGTAGTAGCACCTGGGAATTGAACCCAAGAGAGAAAAAGAAAAGGATAAAATTTTAAACTTTATCCATTAACTGTCACTTCCACATGAAAACATACTTTTTAACATGGTAATTAGATGTATACTAATTTAAGACTAAATGGAGAAATACTTAAGAGATGCCTGTATGTTTGTGGCTTTACTTAGTCATGGTAGGTTGTGTTACATGCATACTTTGCAACACATACTCTCATAAATACATACTTATGATATGTCAGAACTTGATAATTATGACACAGATATTGTGTACATCTTACATATGCATGTGCAGTCTGCATTATATACCATCATTGTCTTGTTTAACATACTTTACACACATTATGTTGGGCCACTACAGCAATCAGTAATGATATGATTGTTGCAGTAAACATAGTTGTGTTACTCATGTTCATTTATTGTGACATTCCCAATCAAAATGTTATGACAGGTGTCATTTTGACCCCTCTGAAGTATTTACCAACTGGATTTGACCTCTGCATCAGTTGCCCTCATTCTTAAACTTACTTTACTTACACCTTGTGCCACTGGCATAGTTAACTATTTATTCACTGAGTACTGTTCAGAGTGTGGACATCCCCACACTTGTGCCAGGCTAATTTGTGCTACAGACGGAGGCCGAAATTAATTTTTAAAATTTTTACTTAGGAACTGTACCATGTTTGTGCACTGCTGGCTGGAGTGCAAATTCAAAAGAATTTTAAAAAAAGTACCAAATTAACACATTTAATGGAAATATGTAGCAAGAATCAAAGCTGTTATATCATTAGCATGGCACAGTCATCTTTTTCACATCTGCTTGTAACATCACAAGTAGCATTTATGTTACACATAAGCAGGATTTCATGTAATGCAATTGCTCATAAAGTGAAATCACAGGCAATGACAGGAGCTCAGTCTTGCTACAGTACATGCAATTACTCATGAGTTCAAAGTTTACATTATATTGTGTAAATTTCATAATGACAAATTGTGACATATTGATTTTTTTCTCCAGTATATATGATACACATCACACGACTTAAGTTACTACTTTTGTGTTAGCACTTTGTAGAACATTTCAGGTGTTACAACATTTATAGCACATATTATTATTAGTAATGGGGATGGGTGAGTTTACAACAAAAACACCTATGCACCATACATTCACAAAGACTACAGGCAAGAACTTAAGCATGCATCACAGACTTTAGCCTGTTCTTTTTGTATACAACACAGGGTGTCAAGATTTGTTCCAAATCCAGCCATACAAATTTCTGTAAACTGGATTTGAACCTTGCATCACCTGTCTTATTTTTCTACACTCAGCTCACATACACATTCTGGTGCAGAGATAGTTAACTAACAGGTGGAATTTATTCACTTGCACTATCCAGAGTGCTGATGTCTGTACACCAGCCACCAGGACTGTTTGCACTACAGAAGGCAAACAAAAGTGAATTTTTCATTTTTTTCCTTAGGAGTTAAACTGTAATTCACTGCTAGGGACTGCTGCCAGTCCAGAGAATGATATGGCAAATGGTGTGCAAACAATTAAGAGAAAAGAAGAAAATACTGAAATAGAGGAAACATTGTGAAACAAGTAATCAAAATGTACAATTCTGATATTTCCTCAACTTTTCATCTTACAACATGAAAATATGATCCTTAAACACTATTACATTCACATAAACACCACCATATCTGAATTAAAATCCCAGGACAATAGGACATTCTCAAGACACAGTTGAGATTCTTATCAGCATGGGCTAAACTTATATAGTGAAGATAAAAATGAGGTTATATATACTCAAAATGTGACTTAATATTAATTGGTATTACAGGTGCAACAGACCCAAGTTCTGAAATTTGTCCTGTGTAATTTGCATTTAGATGTGTGGATGGCTGTGATACTGGTGACAGAAAATATAATCTTTCCTCACACAATATAAATAAAAAAAATCAAGACTGCAGCTCTTTTCCACTATTTATTTTATGAATATCATTCCCTGTTCTATGCTTCTCTAACAAGACTGCTATCAAATTTGCCTTGCAGTTGATATATGTTTCAATGAGTAATTACTTCTTTAGAACTGCAGATACAATGCACTCAGAAGCAGAAACTGTGGTCATAAATAATACACACAAATGTTAGGAATGTGCTTTCTTAAGTCAATCAATATACTCACAAACTTTCTTGTAAGTTCCTTCTCCCTGACACACCCTCAGAAAGTGTACATCAAAGAGAACTAACTAACTATGAAAACCTGATTGTCACTATAGTCAGACTAATCATTCACATTTGCAAGCACTTAGTAGGTAACACTTCTCAGTGGTCTTTGAACTTTCCTGCAGAGGCAAGGCATGTGCATGCAATCTTGTAGGTCCTTACACCATGTTTAAGTTCCCCTGCACTTCATTTGCATAGGTCCTTACACCATGTTTAAGTTCCCTGCACTTCATTTGCATACTCGTAGGGGTGAGATGGCTGATTCTGCACTTTCTAAAGGTAATAATGTAGGTCAGGAACCTGCAGTACGGAAGACTTTATCCAGAGAGATTGAGTCTCTTACTGGCTTTGAAAACTTTTCACAACAATGAAGTCCAACCAAAATTACTTTAGTGGATAAATGTGCTCGCTAGTAGTCATACAAGCAAATATCTGAAATAAGTACAGCTTATGCACAAACACAGTAAGCAGTGATAAAAGAATACTCCCTTAAAAAGTGCTTTAATGACAAGTTAAAAATGCTTTCACAAAAATGCTTCTTTAGGTAAAACAGCCATAAACCAAACAACAAACTTTTAAAAGTTAGAAGCCACTGGGTGGCATAATTACATTATCCACTGCATGTAAGAACTTTTAGAAATTTAAAAATACAGCAAGTACTACAGCTCAAATAGTGCATACAGACAGCATTCCTTTCCTAATAGTAGCAACAATGTATATAAAATGGGTCCCCTTCAAAACATCTAAAACCCATAACATCTAATTTCATAACATTGAGACCAGAACATCTAAAACCCAAAACATCTAAAACCCAAAACATCAAATTTCATAAAATTTGACACTACAAATCACATGAAAATAACATCCCCTCCACATATAATGGCGCCAAACTACCAAACACACTTTTTACTAGGTTTCTGTAGGGGTGGCTTGATAGAATGGGGTTAGGAAATTAAATTTTTCCCACTGTAGTGCGATCTTGAAGTTGGTATATTTAATGTATGGGGGCTGGGGGGGTGGAGCCCCCCACATGGGGGGTGCAGGGGGGGGGCTTTCCTCCCTGCAGAAATGTACTAAAAAGTGTGTTGTGTAGTTTGGTGTCATTATATAGGTTCATAGGTAGGTACTAGGCTATCAGCCCAAGGGCCTACATAAGCCTAATCAGCAAGGTACCATAGCTTACACCACCCAAGAAAGTTATTTTCCTGTGCCACCATCCAGCAGAGACACAGAAGTGATCCCCGGGGTGTATTTCCTATTTCCCATCCACTCATCAAGATTTTTCTTGAAAAGTGCTAATGAAGAACTTTGCTTGACATAGATCGGTAGCTTGTTCCAGAGTATAGGAAGTCTCTGGGACAGGAATCTATCCCTCCAGCATGTCATGTTTATTGTGGTGACAAGGTATAGGTCCCTAGAGCATGTAGCTTGGAGGGATTGGGATTTTTTTAGGTGTAGCATGTCCAACTGCTCTGGGTTTGACATAGCTGTATATGTTAGGCAGAGATCACCTCGGAGTAGGCGATATGCTACGGAGTAAAGCTGGAGTTTTTTGAGGCAGTCAGTATAGGGCATTTGTTTGAGGCCAGTAATCCTCTTTGTGAGGTACTTGTGTGGCCATTCCAGCTGCTGCAGATGTCTTGTGAGGTACATTCCAAAAGGGGCGTTGTACTCTATAATGGATCTAATGAGTGACGAGTAGAGGGGAACAATAACCTCTTTTTTCCTGGATGAGTGCCATGTAAAAGGACTTCCTGACTACTGTGGCGATGTGGAGGGGGTGTTATTTTCTTGTGATTTGTAGTGTTTGATGTTCTGATGCACATTTTCGATGTTATGAAATTCGATGTTATGGGTTTTAGATGTTTTGGGTTTTAGATCTGGTGTTCTCAATGTTATGAAATTAGATGTCATGGGTTTTAGATGTTTTGAACTAGACAAAAATAATATATATATATATATATATATATATATATATATATATATATATATATATATATATAAAGAATAAATTGATGAACATTAACTTCTACAAAGTCATGTATAGTAAGCATAAGTTCTAAGATAAAAATGTTTTCATTGAGAAGGTGTACAAAGGTCTTCTCTAAATAAATACATTTACAAAAAATACAGTTGTTACACGGACTCTTCTGGGTGGTGTGTGTGTCATATTTGCATGTTCTATTATTTGCAGACTGCCTTTTACTTTAAATTCTGCATAAGCCTAAATGTCTGGCATTAGGTTAAATGCACTAAATTTCTCATGTTACAGTCAACATAAGTAAAATGTTTTATAGGATGAGACATTTTTAAGATGATTTGAACTAGACCCATATAATATATCAAGAATAAATTAATGAACATTAAAAGTCATGTATAGTAAGCATAAGTTCTAAGATAAACATGTTTTCATTGGAGAGGTGTACAAAGGTCTTTTCTGAATAAATACATATACAAAAATAAATACAATTATTGCATAGGTATGTACAATTCTTCTGGGTGCTGTCTGTTGGTGAATATTAGCTTTTATATTGTCTTGTCTTTAACACACTGGTTTAATGCTTACAAGTTCATTTAGACCAGGAAACTTTTCAGCATGAAGTCAACAGATCCATCTATATTCTGCATTCTCTGTTTCCAATACACAATCACCACTCTTAATGCATTCAAAACTCACTTTGACAACAGTGAAGTTGAAAGTGTACTCTTTATCTCAAATTACTGCATGTTTATATATATATTAGTTTCTGACTTCCTCCTAATATCAGAAAGGTGGTCTCCTTCAAATTCCTATTAATTTTGCTTACATATTAAGCATTTCATGTTTGGCATAAGGCTAAATACACTAAATTATTTGTGTTATGGTCAGCTTAAGTTCTAAGATAGAAAGTTTATCCATTGAGAGGGTGTACAATGGTCTTCTTTGAGTAAATACATTTACAACAAATACAATTGTTACATGGCTGTGGACCACACTTCTGGTGGTATGTCTGCCATGCTTATATATATTCTGTACTTTATAGCCTAGAATCACCACTAATAAGACCTATAGTATCTGGCAGAGGTTGGATTACTGAACTTATTTCAAAAAACGGAGAAGCAAATTTGAATCATGTAGCTACATAAAAGCCAGCATGGATTTCCTAAAATATCTTTGGGACTCAGCCATGTAAAATACACGTTCTTCAAATAGGTTTACAGTGCTTTATGTGCAATCTCTTTTCACCATGACAGGTTTATATTATTTTTGTTAATACTCCAATGTACTACAGAGTGTCAGCAATTTTTGTCTTGCTATAAATTTATTACCACGTTCTTTATTTCTTCTGCTATGAGGGAGCGGGGCATCTGTTTTAAGTTGTGTGTACTCATATGGAGCTTTCCTTTTTCGTATATTTTATCTATGGTGGACAAATAGATTCATAGATATTTTTGGGTGGTTAACAATCAATTTAGTTATGTTTATGCATTTTTTCTTTCCACTTATAGTTTCTCTCAAGCAGGATATGACTCCCAAAACATTTTCACCTCATAAACCACGATACACTGATGCTGAGAATGATGCAGCCATTTAGGCTCTACGTCACCTTGGATTATTCCTCTTACAGAAAAGCAGGGGTGACAAGTCCTCCTATGACCATATTTAGGAGCAGGTGGTAAATGATGTGAATACAGTGGGGGGCAAGGGACATACACACATATTCCAAAATAAGACATGGGGCCAGTAATGGGAGCATATCTTCAGGCAGATGCAATTGTCCATGAATGTATGGCTATGGGGTCCTGCTTCTAGGCCATCTCTGACTGAAAGAGAGCAGTTCCTTTCCACTGTCAGGGATCTAAACAGCTCTTCACAGGGTTCATACAGTATCCTTTATGTTGGGACTGATGTGGCAGACAAGCAATGCGTGTCTACTGCAGGACTTCCAGGTATGCTATATAATTAAATATGTATCATTGTATATGTATGTCATATATATATATATATATATATATATATATATATATATATATATAGATATATATATATATATATACACATAAAAGAGTATGTTCCCTTTACTGGCACACCATTGAGGTTCTAAGACACATGCCCTGGTCTCCTCTTCCCATCCACACTGCCTCAGCCAATCAGGCCTCATTTCTGTTCACTGCCCCAACCCTCCTTACTTTATTTAAGTCAGAAAAAAATATTTATGTACAAATGTATCAAGCAGCTGCTAGAGTTTATACCTGCATGGAGTGCAACAGCACTCAGGTTTAAGTTAAAAAAAATCAATATTTTCTCTTTTAACATGTAGCAAACTACTTGCAACAAATATAGCAGTCAGTTGCTACTGTTTATAGTCCTCATGGAGAGCTACAACACTCAGGTTTCAATGAAAAAAATCTTTGCACCCAGGGCT
Organism: Protopterus annectens; assembly: GCF_019279795.1. Lineage (NCBI taxonomy): Eukaryota > Metazoa > Chordata > Ceratodontiformes > Protopteridae > Protopterus > Protopterus annectens. Next base: position 1,111,984,884 of record NC_056744.1, on the reverse strand, counting down.
GTTGCCCTCTTTGTCACACCCTAGCTATGCTACTGGTCAAAAGATTCCAGCAAGGATTGCCACAGCCACTGTGCTTTCTGTTTATGTCTGGATCATGATGCTCAAGGTTATTCAGTTTCATAGGGGTCTACTTTAAAAACAATTGGAGCTAGGAAGTGCATTCTGCTGCTCTACCTGGATCAGAAAATGCCTTTACCAGATTCAGACAATATATTCTAGATCTTATTTCTTGTTCTCCTCCTCTGACATCCCCTTAAAGTATGAATGCAAAGAGAAGGCAGACAGAGGTGAAGAAGATGTGAGGCAGTCATTCAATACCCCAGCTTGGTTCAAAGATGCTGTGAACTAAGCACATACTCATGCACAAGCGACTGGTATTTTCTCTTTGGATGGTAATTTTCCTGAGGACAATGGCACATCTGACCATACTAATGACAGAGAAGGGCATTCCTCAGATGCCCAAACCCAGGCACACATTGCAGAAGTCTGCTTTGTGATCTCTGGATGAAATAATAGGATTCCTACCATTTTACCAAAGGAGGATGTCATAGAGCATGGCATGAAGTCTGACCTTACCCTTTAGAGACTAAGATATCCAAGGTGGATATCCCTCAAAACAGCATTCAAAAAGAGAAGCACATTTTATTGCCTCCTACCTCCTGACATGACTCCTGCATATCACATGAGTGGTGGATCTTCTTGCCCTGCCCCCTTACCCTACTGGCTTTCTCTGAGCATTGGTTCTACCTGATCCATGGTCTGCTGACAGTGATTCAGGGCATATAGCCAGGTTTTTAGCCATCAGCACTTGAAGTCCTTTCTACCAAAAGAAAGAGGTATCCCTATGCTGCAGGAGAAGAGGACATACAGGAAAGTGAGGGAGAAGACCTGAATTAATCATCACAGCTGTCTTCTTCTTTGGGTTATGGTACAGACACTGAGGACATCATCTATATGGAATCAGTCAAGAAGGAGATCAGATTTGGGGAAACACTTTCCCTGATGAATAAAATGTTCAAATGGGAAGAAAGGGGGGTGCCAGATGCCCAAAAAAATAATTAGACCTTACTGTTTCTGGATGTTCATAAACCTTTGGCTAGTCCTCCATTTATGGGAGTCCTTAAGGATGACTGTGTAGTAGGCTCCACGGAACCTGACTCTAAACTTTCTGCCCCAAGGAGTCCATAAAGGTCTTACAGGGTGCAAGACTCCCATAAATACGTGTATAGGAATTTAGTACCAGATCCAGAATTAGTGCACAGGAATCCTTAAAAAGAATGCCAACTGGTCCCTTCCCCAATACACTCCAAAAATGACAAAGAAAATAAGGCTTTTTACAGAACTGTGAATAAAGATTATAGAGTTCTCACCCTGGTCTACAGGGCTTTTCATTGCCAGACACAGGTTATTAAGCTCTAAATGGCCAGCCTTGACCATCTGGGGAGAGAACAGGGGAGGTATCTGATGTTGATTAAGAATCAAAACTATGGGAACTCAATCAGGCAGTTAGTCAAGTGGACAAGCAGTCTATCAAGTGTAATGCTGCAGATGCTAGAGCCAGAGCAACAGCCATGGGTTCTGTGATTAGGGAACACATCTGGTTAAGACTTCACCCCCTGCTAGAGGATGTTAATGCACAGCTCCTTAATTTCCACCTCTGGACAATGAACTGTTATTTGGGGCCAAAAAAAGTGAAGTGTTTAAGAAAACAAAGAAAAGGGGTATATTTATACATGGTCTAAAACAAGTTTTTAATCTTACATTTCAAAGGTATGACAGAAATTATTTATCTAAAGCACAAGTCCTTTAATCTAGGGAAGGGAGACAGGTCCGATTTAAAAAGAAATGGTAAGGGCTAGTCAGCAGTAGGGAGCAGCCATGACTATATACAGACTTTCCTTCCCACTCCCATCCCAAAGCTCTGGCAGCCTAGACCCAAATCAAATCATCTAGCAGGATTACTGAGATGCACTCTTAATGCTTTCCAGTCTCGACCAGCATCATAAGAAATAAATGGGTCCTCCAGGTCATTGCAGAAGGATGCAATGGAAGAATCTGCCATATATGTCAAATATTCTCCTCTTCAAAAGAACAGCAGTATCTAGTGTCCCATTATTTTATTGCCCCTGAAAGAGACATAGCTGGATCCTCTAGCATTTGCTGCTGCTTTTCAAGTTGTGGCCTTCAACTCTAAGTTGAGGAGCAAAAAAAAAAAAAAAAAATGTTCCAATACTTACAACTACTGCAAGAGTGATATAAATGAGGAACATTGTATAATGGTGCAGGAACATACCATAATAGTAGATTAGCAATAGATCATTACAGAAGCATATTGAACAAGTGACACCCGTTTAAACTGACTGTCAATTTTGGGAAAAAATTATGTCAAAACAACCTTTGCTGAACCTCAGATATAATAATTTTTGCAACACTTTGCAACACTTTGCACCCCTCGCCATTTGGGAGACACCCAAAACCCCCAAGTATATCCATACCTGCTTCAGGGTTGCACAACAGTGGAGAAAATGGAAAGCTCCACTGTCATAGAAAGTTGTTTCAGCATAATGTTTTTACTGAATTAAATTTTGGTTGAAGTAGATTGGACCAATCATTTGGCTTTCATCACTGATGCAATACCATATCTCTCCTGCCATCCCCTCCATTCCCACTGGCATATTACCCTTCTTCTTTTTCTTTATCATGGACAGCATGGGGAGGGGTATTTGTTACTTTCAACCTCTCTTCCCTTTCACTTCCTGCTTATGGACATGGGTGCACTCAGATTTGGGTAGTTGCCTGGGGATGCACGTTACATCTCTTGCCTCTTGCTGAGCAGGTTGTGATCTTATTTTCTTGTCTTGTCACTTGTTGTAGACCACCCCTGGCTCTACTTCGTTTATACCCTGTCTGGAGGAGAAAGCTCTAAGATGGGATAAGCACATGACAGTATTATCACGGGAGCATCCTGATGTCCTAGATAGATGTGATCCCCTGAACTAAAGAGGAAGGGTGCTGACATCTGGAATTCACTCTAGATGTTCAGGAATGTCTGTGGCTAAGTCCCAGTAGTTATGTTTATTGCATTGCAATCTACTTGTGCATAATGTCAGGGTAGGTTCCTACGCTATTGTACTTTTCATACATATATGGCCTTGTCATAAATAGAATTTAGTAAAGAGACCACCAAGATACCCTGCCACCTGTCCAGTTGTCTCATTCAATGATACACTAAGCAAGAGCTCTATGGTCTATTCATTTCACTCAGAGACAATGGTCAAACAGCAGGGGTGCTACCAACATCCTGCATGGTGTATTGGGGTTAGTTTAAAGCATACCTATACCTCAATATACCAGACTATGACATTCCAAAGCAGGGAAATCTAATGAGTATAAATGAGAGGCTTGCAGCTTGCTTCTACAAGAAACTTCCCTCGGTAAAGGCAGGTGCCTCTTATGGTCTTCAGTCTTTATTAGTATTTCTGCATGGAATCTGCACTGCTGGCAGTCTACTGTCCTACCCTTCCCAAAAACAGATGTGGGCAGAATCTGCCTTATTACCCTCTTTCTTCAAGAACCAGTTTTTCCGGTGTCTGAGCCATTAATCAGACTCAAGTCATCTGGGCTGGAGCAGGGTTTTATTCCAGCACAAAACTGGGACTAGCTAAAATATTTAGGACTTAAAAGTACTTGGAAATCTGTAGAAATTCCTGTATATATAATATTAACAAAACCAGTCATAAAATATGGACCATTTCTTTAACCTTCAAGATATTTTGCAGGATTAGATGGTATGCAGAATTTCAGCAATAACACTATTTTCTCCTATAAGTCCTTATTTTATAAAGGTAGACTGATTTCAGTGGAAGTGTATTCAGTATTACCTAAATTGCATTGGAGTGTTCTCTGTCTTATGTAAAGTAAACCATAAACAACATTTGTTTGAAAAACCAACATTAAATAAATAAAGCACAAATGTCAATGTGTGGTAGACATCATTGTTAGGGATTCACTTTAGGAGTGAATGGCAAATGACCTCTGCTGCCATGAGCAGTGAAAAATTCCTGCCATACCCAAATAACTTATGCCTATGAAGAGGGACTACACAGTGACTTGCAGGGTCATATTTACCTTTAAATTACATGTAAATTAAAGTTTAATTTTACTAAATTATAATCATGCATCTACAATTATTTGATTATTTAAATTTGTTAACTCAGTTGGTGAGCAAGCTGAAGGACATTTTCAAGATGTAACTCAGTATATAGGCAGGATAAATTATGATCATAGTAGAGATATAACATAAGTTCTAGGTTTGACACAGAGAGCAGCATAAGGTATACAGCAAGTTGGTATATGATAGACACAGCATTACATCGCAATTAAAAAACACATTTGGAAATGTGTTTGCATTATAATAGAAACCTAAATGGAATGAAAATGCAGAGTCTAAAAACAGTTTATATAGGTATACACACACACACACACACACTCACACAAGTTATATATATATATATATATATATATATATATATATATATATATATATATATATATATATAATAGATATACATATATGTGTGCACACACAAAATTCAGAGGTGGATCCAGAAATTTGCAAATCAGGACAATGCAGTCTCATCAGTTGAGTTCCATGGTATAAGTGAAAATGGGACACTGGGTTTGGTGGCTGTGGAAAAATCACCTTAAGAAGCTCTGACATCATGTGCGGAAAGACAGCAGTATACACTCAGTTGCACATGATGTCACTGTGGCTGTGGTAGTAGAAACAGGTAATTCCTGTGCAGCACACAGCACATATACAGATAGCATTAGCATTTTCAATACATGCCTGGAAGAGATGATTGGTTGCCCATGCCAAGTCACAATCTCCTTCCATGGCATAGCAGGCATATGCATTGTTATAAACTTGGAAACAAGCCCGTGGAAGGTGAAAATAGCCACAGCAAAAGATTTAAATAGTCTTTTTAATTAAATAATGATTTATGTGGAAACAGTGAAGTTCAGTTGTGTATAAGTAGCACAGCAAGTAAGGAAGTAGATGTCATGTAAAAATCACAAAGAGCAAATACTTGGTTTAGACATGTGTAATGTATAAAAACTGCTGTAACCACTGTAGCATTTTAGAGAGGATTGTAAGTTAAAATCTACTTTATTGTTATGCAACATAAAATATAAACCACAGGTACAGACATTTGGATAAATTAGTAAAAGCTTGATGTACCAAATAATTAAACTCATAAAACTTTCCAAAGCAGACCATAATGTTTTTGGTGAGTTTACTGTTCTTTCAAAGGTTTTAAGTACAATTATTTTTTTAGAAGTCTTTTAATCAGAAAAGTCCTACTGTATCTTTTCTTTCCTTTTAAGTCAGTCTAGAGTGGGTGCAAGAGGGAGAAGCAATGCTTGTCTCCCGAAGTTCAGCAATATCAGTGTTGGTTGTCTTCTGTCTCAAGTCAAAGTCCATTGAAACTTGAAATTGCTTTCTTTGACTTCGATGTTTTCCAAGTTCATGGTCATATGAATTTGTATAGTTTTTTCTTCCAACATATGTTTGCCTTTGACATTGAACTTCTGTCATGTCTAACTTGGACTCAGCTTGGATTACAGTAACCCCAGCTTCAGTACTGGGGGAAGATCTGGAGAATACAGTACTTTCTATAAATGTGACTGAAAATTCAAACAGTCTGCAGCAATGCCTATTTTGGGATTTGAATATAAACTGGTATTTTTCATTGCAATGGCTGCTGTCCTATTTTCTACAGCTGCTAGCAACTTAAATGCAGCAGTATTACATTATCATTTTGCTGGATTTTAAACAATTCAACTGGTGGTTCAGCCTTATTAGCAATGCTTTCTAGTGACCACGTAACTTCACTCTTCAGGATGATTGGATGTAGTTAGGGAACACATATTTGTATGCGTTAGGGGTGTTGCTGTCCTTCTTGTTAACTTAATATGTTGTCTGTGGAGCAACTGACTTCTATTGTGGTACTCCTCTGACAGAATTCTGTGATTTTTTTCTCTTTTGTTTCTGTCATGCTTTCTCCTATTTTTTGTATTTTGTCATACTCGTTTTGACCTTGAAGTTTCCCTTAATATAATTCATCTACATGAAGTCATCTCTTGTTGCTCACATTTTAATATCTTCTTCCACTTCTTTGCATTCCTTATTTATACATCCTCCTTAATTACTATTTCTATTATCTATGAAACTGCATTAAAGTTTTACATAATGTACTCTATCCTCATTGTCTTTAGATATCCTTCTTTCCTCAGCCACTTCTAAAGCCTTCACAGACTGTCATTTTGATATCTTAATACTCTTTCTATGTAGAATTATTTTTACCACTTCTTGGTTAATATCTCAAACTTCTGTCAATAGTTCATGTACTCTGTCCACCGTGCCTACTCCCTTATATCTATTTTCCATCTCCAGTAGATGTTCATCTGTAATATTGCTTATCTGACATCTCACTGGTAGTCATTTTTCTTGCTTTCTCTAAGTTTAAAATTTACAGTAAGAATCTGATGGTCTGAGCCACGGTTAGTTCTAGATCTTCTAGATTTTGCTGGCTGTATAGAACTCTTTCATCTCTGATTGACAAGGATATTGTCAGTCTTATAGTGGTAATGTCCATCTGATGGTATCCATAGGTAAAGCTATCTCTTAGACTATTTCAAGATAGTGTTTGCTGTGACTTCTGAACTACTTTGGCAGAACATTAACAGTCTTATGTCCACTTCATTTTACATACCAATGCCAAACCTGTCTGATTTTCCATCTGTAATTTTTATAACAACTTTAGCAGTTCAATCACCTACAATAAATATAATATCTTCCTTTTTATCTTCCAAAAAGTGCATCCATGTATGTTTGTCCATTCTTTTGCTGGTGTTGAAAGCAACACATAGTCTAAACCACAGAGGTCATCCTCTTCTACTTAATATACCAGAAAATTCAACTGGTCTACCAATAAGTCCTGACATTGCCATGGGGAACTTTAAGATTTGCTTCACTTTTCTTTGAACACTATGTGTGAAAAGTAGAAAGTATTTGGTTTGCAATGATGTATAACAACTTTATACTCATCTATAATATTGGTATGTTTAATTTACTTACCAATAACCCTCATTGAATAATTAGTGCCATTGATTTCAATTGGATACGTTATGCTGACCAAACTGCCATGACTGACTTCACTAATGGCACTTCACTGAACTTATACGTTGCCTGTAGAGTAGATTACTTCTGTTATGTTAGTACTCTGACTGACTTCTCTGATGGTGCTTCTATGACTTTCTATGCTGCCTGTGGAGCAGATGACTTCTGTGATCTCAGTACTCTGACTGACTTCTCTGATGGTACTGCTATGACTTTCTATGCTCCCTGTGGAGTAGATGATTTCTGTGAAGGTAGTGCTCTGACTAACTTTACTGATGGTACTTCTCTGACTGTTTATACTGCCTTTGGAGCAGATGAGTTCTTTCACCGGTTTAAATCAAAGTTAATTTTCTGTTACAAAACCTTTAGTCACCCAGAATTTTTATGTACTTTTTTCTGTTTCTAGCAACAAATCCTTGGGGTAATGCCAAGAATGTTTTCAATAATTCATCGATCTAATATTGGGATTTTGTCTTTCTTTCTTCTGAAGTCAATGTATAAAGTTAGTCATTTAGTGTTTTTGTAACCTTGATATTTTTCCAAAATTCATGTCTCTTCAAGTAGCCATGATACTGTAATTCAATGGTTTTCTCCCTTAAATCACATTTCTCTGGATGCTGAATGCTCTATTTACTCTGAGAACAAGAGATCTCCCTTTAGTAAGTGGTGTATCCATGGCATTCTCTGTTACCATCCAGGGAATGACTTAAATCTCTATTGTCCAACACAGCTTCTCAAAAAGGTATTACCAGCTGGTATGATTGATGCAAACAATATAAAATAGCCCATTGGTTTCCATGATAAACAGTTAATATGTTATGGCATCAAAAGATACATTGAAAACTATACATGAGTGGAGAGTAACTCAGTCCCTTTACCAAATATTTGTTTTGTAAGTGTAACACTAAGAATTTTGTAATGTCCTCTATTTTCCCATGCTGTGTTGTAGTATATGTCACAAACTTTCACTCATAGTAATGTTAATATCTTAATTAAGTGGATTAATGAGTAGCGTTCTTCTTGGGTGTCTTTCTGCAAATAAGTCAATTACTGAAGAACAGTCTATCAGGATTCTCTATGCATGAACAGCAACACTAAACTGTTAATGCACTCTTGTACCACGGTACTTTGGATTTCAAACTTTTATCATTTTTAAGGCTGAATTAGCCCTTTCTACTCCAGCAGCTGTGACTGGATTGAGCAAAAGTGTATTTAATAAGAAAGAAATGTTTGGGAACATGTTGACGTTTGTTACTGAATATGTCTGCTTCAAGTCATTTGGCAGTGCAGAAGTGGCTGATAAAGCTTCCCATGTCCTTTTCTACAGTCTGATCTCTTGGTGGAATGTTGTCGGTGAAGGCAAGCCAAACAAAGTTTTAAGTGAATTCTCTGTTTTGCATGTTAAGCTATTCAAGTTTGATGGAATTAGTCTGAATCCTTGTATAGTTACTGATGCCGTTGTAGTAAATCGGCTGGACAGTTCATGAATAAAGTGATCCAGAAAGGGAATAAAAATAGCTCTTCACCAGTACACTTCTGAAGTCTCTCCATCAACATTGTTCCTCATAGTCTGCTGGTTACACAGATGTGGAAGAGTTAAATCAGCCTTACTGCAAAAGCTCCCCATTTCTGACATTTCTCTGAAGATATTCCTATACTCATGCTCTGCGCTTGCATGGATAGTCCGCAGCTCATCATGAACACAGCTAACTTGCTCATATGCATACATTATGTCATGTGACAATCCTTGCAGAAGATAATGGGCTTAGCAAAGCCAAACAAGAACCTTGTTGACTGGAAAGCAACAATAAAGCATGACTTAGTAATTGAACTGTACTGTCCACTGGCATCTGTCAAAGTTTTTCTATTCTATTGTGGCCCTCTGTTATTCATAATATTGTCTAAACAGTGAAGGAGTGCTTTATACATATGATAGAAGTCATCAAAGGCTGTATGTCTCTCCATCCATCTGATCTCACAAAGCAACTTATGCTTTTGTTTTTCTATTGGGTTTTGACCACTTGCCATTCACTGTAAATTCATGTACTGCACTGATTTCTCTAGACATCTTGGGCTTTTTGGGGAGTACTTGAAAAACAAACCAACTTTATTCTCAACATTTAACATTATTCATACTTCTGGAACTTGGCAAGCCTTTGAAAGTACAAGGTTCAGCTGGTGAATAGCACAATAGAAAATATAGCACGTGGTACTTTTTCTTGAAACAAATCTGCACAGTGTTTCTGTGCTGCAGCCATGCTTCCAGCACCATCATACCCTTGAGCTCTGCAGTGCTCAAGATTCAATGTTAACTTTGTTAGGCATGTAAACAACTTATTGCAGATCTCCTGTCTGGTCTCATATTCACAGGCAATAAACTCTGAATCTCTCCATAGGATGACCATTCTTCACATATGTTCTCAGTTGCTTATATCTGCAATTTCATCTGGTTGGATGGAATAAAAGGGTCCAAGAGGCTGTTGTTTAATATCATTTATTATCTTCTGCTGAATATATTCTTTAATACAGTCTAGCAGTTCATTCAGTACTGTTTTTGAAATATAGTTTGCATTCTTTTGGCATGTCTACAAGTGGGGTGGTAACTCTCTGTCACCAGTATCAGTGTGGAAATCAACTAGAGATCTGAAGTTTCCTTTGTTGGCAGTACAGTCAGGTGTGCAGTCATCTTTATGTTCACAACGTGTTACCCCTTGCTTTCTGAAGTATGCCAGGCACTTTATACTAGATGTTAAGAGAGCTCTGTTTTTGGCCACCTGAAGCTGTGCAGCATTTGAAATTGCAAAGTCCACTTTATGACTTTAATTGTCACTTGTGATTCTGAAAGCATGCAATTTTGCCTCATATTTCTTGTGGTACTATAACTCCAAGTGTTGCTGAATATCAGCTTTAGCATGCTTTCAATTACAGTATGGCTGCTCAGAGAATAGCTTTGCACATTGTGTCTGTGCTGGTGTTGGAAATGACACACAGCCTAAGCAATACAGCCATCCTGTTTGACCGAATATGCCAGAAAATTAAACTGGTGTAGCCTTGACAGCTTACATTGATGAAAGGAACTTCCTGATTTTCTTCTTTTGTCTGTGAAGGCTTTCATTGTAAAATGAAAACTGTCATATGATTTGTGATGATTTATGACAATGACTTTCTTCTCATCTGTAATACAAGTACATGTGATGTAATCATCTGTATCTGTCAGAGAAGAATTAGTGTCACCAGTTTTATTTTAATGCTTCTTACCGCCAGAACTGGCATGACTGACTTCACTTGCAGTACGTCACTTTCTATGTTATCTCTTGAACGACTGACTTCAAGTGATAGTACTACTTGACTGACTTCTCTGAAGGCACTACAGTCATTTACATTGTTATTTGTGTCATGCACACATGACTCTCTGCTGGTTAAAAAAATGAAAACAAATATCAAGAGGATAATAACTTCCGTAGCAGTACAACAAAATAAAATACAACTACATATACCTCCATTAAAGAGCATGCTCTTACAGAACCACAAAAGGTTCCACTAACTCAAAATAAAATCACAGTGAAACACAATCTACACACAGATTGCCTGCAAACCCACAGCAGAAATGCAAAGTACACAACATGGATTACCAAGGTGTTTCATCTCACCTATGAGCTCTTTCCTTCATATATAAACAAAACAAACTTTTAATGAACAATATCTTTCAGTTAATTTTCCGTTTATTAACTGACTTTAGCAACTTTTTTATTCCTTTCAAAACTGAATCTGTAAAAGTTATGAACACCCTCATTCACAATATCCTAGACAAATACTTTACCACAGGAAATAAAGTGTCATACATGTCTGGACTATCTATCATAATCATCCAGAAAATAGGACTTTACTTTGGCGTTGCTCTCACCCACTATCTCACAGATTCAGTAAACTTCTGTGCAGGAATAGCTTATTCCTGCATGGAAGGCACCGTTCTTGTGCAGAACGGCAGCACACCATGCATATTCATGAAGGTGTGCTGTTGTGCTGTAAAATGGACATGGTTCCTTGTACGAGTGCAGGGGGTGTGTCTGAGAGCAGTGCTCTCACAATACATATGCCCCCTGCACACCAGAATTGCCGTATGGCAATTTAAATAGAGCAAGAATGCTCGTAACACCCCCAACCTGTCATGGTAAGAAATCTTAGCAACGCCATAAGGGACAATCTTCCCTACAAAGCCAGAAAGTTGATAGAATAACAGGTTTAGCATTAGCATGATTTTTCGGCAGGGTATGAAGTACATAACATACACCTCCCAACCCATCAGAGTAAGAAATCTGGACAAAGCCATAAGGGACAATTGTCTCCATAAAACCAGAAAGTTGATAGAATAACAGGTTTAGCATTAGCATGGATATTCTGAAGGGTACGAAGTAAAAAGCACGAACAGGTTTAGCATTAGCATGGATATTTTGAAGGGTATGAAGTAAAAAACACAACAAATACATTTTTTTTTCACATATGCAATAAAGTTTAAGCGTAGCTGAGCAGGTGTGCCCGTTGCTTAGCTATGCTTAGCCCAGCTGAAATGGCATGCTAAGTTAAATACCAGTAGACATCCAGCATCAGCATAAGTGCAATAGTGTAGTGGTTAGAGTGTACACCTTGCATGTAGTTATTCATGGTTTGAGCCTCACCATTTCCATTCTGTATGTGTAAACATTACAACTTTAATTTTTATATTTATGTAGGAAGTAACTTATATTTGTCAACCAGAGTAGTGTATTAGGCCCAGATGTGAGGTGTCAGTGTAATAAAGTAATGAAACCCCCATATAAACACAATTGCCCCATACACTATAGTCACACAAGAATAAAAGTAAGTACAGCACATTGGGGGATGTCAGGGAAGGTAAACAAATTTATAATATGTAATGAATGATGAATCAATCCCATACAGATGGTAGTCCAATAAAATAAAACATAAGCAATGCTAAGCATTGCACAGCTATGATGACCGGGTGCAACCATTGTGTACATATGAATGCTAAGCAATGAATAACCCAGCTAAATAGATTTGCCATTTGGTAAACAGTGCTGAACCTGTACCTTTAAGCAGTGCCAACCTTAGCTAAGCAGGTTTGCCTGTAGCTTAGCTCAGGTCAGCATATTCAAAACCATCCAATCATGGCAAAGGGTGGGAAATTGGTTGTATTTAAACCTAGGGGTGACAGGTGCAAGCCGTCTCTTGCGAAGCAACCCGGCTTGTCGAGCATGTCGTCCCAGGCTGACAGACACTGGATCCACTTTGAATGACACCAGAAGCTTGGCCAATTGTTGAAATTGATAATTTTTCTTTATACTGAGGTATCGTTCTTGGTGAGGGCAGGATGCTACTCATGGGCTTCTGATTTCCAAACACCCCTCCCTGACTCCAAGGTGTTTACCCCCCACATGTCATGTACTGCCCCTGTATGCTGTCTTTTCTATCTTTTCTGTATTCCTACCCAACCTACTTCTCCAAATATAACTACTATCCTTCCCTAACATCCCACTCTCACCTTAAAAAAAAGGGTAATCTCTTCCCCCCAAAAAATCTCGGCCCATACATAGCTGTGCATTTCGGACACATGTCCACTGGATACATGTAATATGGTCTAATTGGCTTCACAACACATTATTGTTGTCCTCACCCCTCCCTCGGGGGTTTGAGTGTCCAAATATACCTCCAAATTCAGTATATATGCACAGCTGTTGCTGTAGAAGAAATGGACAGCTATGGACCTTCCCTACACCCGTCCTACACATCCTAGCTACTTTCCTTATTGTCTTTCCCACTATATGCCCCCTTTTTCACCACTTTACTATTAGCCCTTTTTTCTTTTCTTTTAAAGAAATTAGCATGGAGTTAAGCAGGAGTAAGCTGTGTGAAGCGGTAGTAAGTGGGACTAAGCCTGTTTTCACAACACTAAGCAATGCCTACACAGACTAAGCATTTTTAAGGCTAACTGTCTGTAAGCATATTTAACAGGAGGTTAGCATAGCCTACTGCCACGCAAACCCATTTACAACTGCTGAAAAATGCATTAATCACTCTGTATCCAACAGCCCTTGTTCTGCCCAGCAACAAAATAATCAACCCTTGCAAGTCTTGAACCCAGGACGCTGCACAACATAACCACAGCAATTTACAACTAAGCCATCTAAGCTGTAGATATGCCTGCTGCTTTTTCAGATATATCATGCAGCACAGTCATTCAACAGTAAGGAAAATGTATTTATATATATATATATATATATATATATATATATATATATCTGGGTCTAGGAATCTTGCACAAATGCACTTTTTACCGACTCATGAATGGGCGGGCATACTTACGTGAAAATGCTTTTCACCGAAGCAGCATTTTCATGTAAGTATGCCTGTTGTGCTGGTCGTAGTACGGTGCGGATAAGGGAAAATTCCATTTTCCCCACTGTAGTGCAATCTTGAAGTGAGAATATTAAAGTTGGGGGGGGCACACCCCCTGCGTAAAAGTAGATTTAATTTTTTTTTTTTTTTTTTTTTAACACACTTTAGCAAAAGCGCTTTTTCGGTGAAAGTGCTTTTGTTAAAGTGTGTTCAGTGATAGTGGATTCGGACTGTTGAACTTTCGTTCAACAGTCCTAGATCCATATATATATATATATATATATATATATATATATATATATATATATATATATATATATATATATATATATATATATATATATATATCTATATACAGGCATATATATAAGGTTACTGTTGGGTGCCAGGATCCGCCACATAACACAAGCACTCAGGTCACTCCAGAACAAGTACAAATATGACTCTGTCATTGTCCTTGTTGGTGTGAATGACCTGAGCCATACCTCCCTGGACTACATGAAAAGAGACATGGAGTAGCTCTCTGATCACGTAGCCCAGGCTGGTATGACCCTGACCCTGATAGCATCCTGCCCTCACCAAGAATGATACCACGGTACAGAGAAAAAAATTATCAATTTCAACAATTGGCTAAGCTTCTGGTGTCATTCAAAGGGGATCCAGTGTCTGTCAGCCTGGGATGACATGCTAGACAAGCCACACTGCTTCGCAAGAGACGGCTTGCACCTCTCAACCTTAGGTTTTTGAATACTGCCCAATGCTCTTGCCACCCCCATAGTGCCTTTTTTAGGCAAGGCTCAAAGGACAAACCCACTGCCATAAATAGCACCAGTAACAAAAAACTGAGGGTAATGCTACTCAATACCAGAAGTCTAAACCTCAAAATGCATGCACTCGAGGCACTTCTCAGTATGGAGAAAATCGATATATGTGCAGTAACAGAAACCTGGCTTGAGGCTCCAGTGAGCACCCCAGCACTACCAGACTACAACTCATACCATACATTTCGGCCACAAAACCCGGACTGAAATACAAAATATGGGGGAGTATCCATATTCATCAAGGATACCCACACCTCCAGTTTAGTGGCACAGCAAGATGCTTCAGAGATCATCCACGTGCAACTAACAGCAGGCAATACTTCTATTCAAATTATAGCTTTCTACAGATTACCCACCATGTCCCAGAACCCCCACTCTGCATTCCTGGAAACACTGGGAAACATAAAGGTCCTACCAAACACCCTGATATTGGGTGATTTCAATTACCTAAACATTAACTGGGAGAACTACTCAAGTACAAACTCCCTTGCCTAACATTTCCTAGAATTTATGAACTCAAATGCCCTGGATCAACTGGTCAACACCCCCACCAGAGGTGACAACATACTGGTCATCACCAACATGGGTGACTGGTGTTCCACACCAGAGATCAACCCCTCGCTGGTTAGATCTGACCATAAACTAATCACTCTGGATATCCACTTTCCGTCAAAGAAACCACTGTGAAAAACTTTTCAAAAGCAAACTTCACATTACTTAAGATTGAAGTGGAAAGTTTCAAAGCCCCCATGCTAAAGGATAATGCTGCCCAAGCTGCAAAATCCTTTGCTAATGCACTCTACGGGCACCTACAAGAATGCATGGATCATGCTATCCCAAAAAAAAACAAGACTCACTCCTCCAAGAAAAGGAAACCAGTCTGGTGGACCCCTGCCATAAACAAGCTATACAATAGAAGGAGGAAACTAGTACAGAAAAGAGTATATTCTCAAGTTGGGAACACATCCCTGATCAGTATCAGCAAGAAACTACGATCCCTCATAAAATCATCCAAGGCTAGTTTCAAAAGAAAAATTGCCATGGACTCCAAAGATAACCACAAGCCATTCTTTAGCTATGTCAATAATCTAAGTGGCAATTCTCATATCTGCTCAGTGTTAGGGAAGAATGGCACAAAATACACTGAAAGAACTGATATAGCCAACATCCTGGCACACAGGTCCAGTGCAAACTTCAACCCCCTCTCGCCCCCAAAAGGGCCCATAACTATACCAGAAGAATGTAGTGGCCCTGAAATCAGAGACACTCATGTTAAAACAGTCCTCTCCAAAGCCAAAAACACAGCATCAATGGGACTGGATGGTGTCTCAGGCTGCGTCCTACATGAGCTCAAAGATGAACTAACCCCTCACCTAAACACACTGTTTAAACTCAGCCTCTCCACAGGCTACATGCCCACAGAGTGGCACACAGCAACAGTTATTCTGCTCCACAAAGGTGGAGCCTCAACGGACCCTGGGAACTATTGCCCTATAAGCCTGACTAGCTTGGTCTGCAAAGCTATGGAGCGCATCATCATGGAGCTCATTAACAGAGACATTGGGAACCTCCAAACATGGGACCCTACCCAGTTCAGCTTTGTTAAGGGCAGATCATGCCTCCTAAACCTGATGGACTTCTTTGAGACAGTTACCAAGGCTATAGACGAGGGAAACTTGGTCCACACAGCCTACCTAGACCTCGCAAAGGCCTTTCAACACCATTCCCCACTCAGGTATTATAGACAAGCTCACCAGCTTGAACAGAAACCCCTACATCACGGGAAGGGTTGTCAAATGGCTCATGGACAGAACCTACATGGTAAGAGTTGCAGGAGCTAGGTCTGTCTCTAAACTAGTTGCAAGTGGCGTTCCCCAGGGCTCAATCCTAGAACCCCTCCTGTTTGGCATATACTTCTCAGAGGTACATGCACGCACAGGAGGACTATGGCTGACCAAGTTCACAGATGACTGCAAACTAGGGGCTATAATTGACTCTCCGGCTGACACAGACATTCTCCAAAAGGGTCTCACTGAGACAGATACCTGGTGTCAAAACCATGGCCTCAAGCTAAATGCCAAAAAGTGCATAGTCATCCCCTTTGGAAAAAACAAAGTACCCACAAACTACCACATAGGTGGTAGCCCCCTAAATACAGAAGATGTAATAAGGGATCTGGGGACCCAAGTAGATAGCAACCTCTCCTTTGATAATCACATTGCCAAAGTGGTTAGAAAATCCTTCTATGTGGCCCACCTAATCACAAAAGGGTTTGCATCCAGATCGAAAGAGGTCATTGGGCCCGTCTACGCATCACTCATCAGACCCATCATAGAGTACAATGCCCCATTTGGGATGTACCTTACAAGACACCTGCAACAACTGGGAAGACCACAGAAGTACCTCACCAAGAGGATCTCTGGCCTCAAGCAGATGCCCTATTCAGCTTGATTGAAGAAACTCCAGCTGTACTTGGTTGCATACCTTGCCCCGCTCACCGGGTGTTGCTTTGTTGTGGATGTGCATGCAGCCCATAGCACCAACTACCTCAGGGTATTCTGCTATGTGGTGAAAGAGACACATACGTGTGGTCAGCGCTTCATGCTCAGTGGGAAAATATATGTGGTCATTGGCATGTTGTGTCATGGCATCCAGGAACTGGTGGACTACTCTGAATGCTGATGCCTGTGAGACCCCCATGATATCTCCAGTTGGTCTTTGGAAGGTACCTGTGGCTATTATTCTTAAGCCTAGACATACCTTGGTATCCAGTGGGATGGGTTTCCCTCTATTAGTTCTGTGTGTAAGGCATGGCTGGCACAGCTCAATGATTTGCTGTAGAATGTCCCTGTCCACCCTATAACACTGTTCTACTATCTCCAGCTCATGTAGGGCCTGGTAGGTTACCCTGGGTTTGTACACACTTCTCCTCCTCCTCATTATGGGTCAATTATCAGTATTCTCCTCCTCATCATCCTCAGTCTCTAGCACATATTGATGGAGTAAAGCAGCAGCAGCCTCAAACATTTTTAATTAGTTTTACCAGTTAAAAATCGCCCATCTGTGTACACCAGTGGTGTAGAGTTTGTGGGAAAAAACAGTCTGTAGGGTGTTTGCATAGTTTATATTAATGTGCTGGGCTGCTGCATGTGTAATTGGCTAATTCTGATACATTCCACCTGCCAGCTATGCTAGTTCTCCTTGATTGTCTTCCTAGTGCTGTTTCTCCTTCCCAGTTCCTCCCTATTTAAGCCCTGAGGCACGCCACACATTCCCAGTGCTCAAATGTAAAAAGTGCTGCCATTTCCTCTTTTTTTTTGTGCACACCTGTTTAGACTATGTACACACACCCTTCCTTAGCTGTGCTTAGCCAAGGGCAAACACAGGCCACAGAGCTCTAATAAGATTACAGCAAGCATGATGCACCCCCTTATGAAGTCATTCAGCTCTTATACTTGCACTGTTGTTTTGCTTCACCTACACAGTTATGTACAAGTTGACACTTTGAGGAAATCTGTGATTCAGTATAACTCCCCTCATTTGCATACCCAGTGTGTAAGTCCTTAGTTACTGCACTTAGATGGACCCTTTCCCCTTGACAACCAGAGCTCCCTAGTATTGTTTATATTCTGCATGCCATTGACTATAATGAAAAAAAAGCAGAATTATCTTAAAATTGACTTTTCTCATTTTTTTTTTTTTTTTTTTTTTTTATTCGGCACAATCCCATTTGTACGCCACTGCCCTAAGCTTAAACGGCCATGATCGGCCAAAAAAAAAAAGTTTCATTTTATAAAAAATAAACTATTATTAATGCCAATGGCCTTATATTTGGCCATTGGCATGTGTGTTTGACTGCAATACATGCTTTCCATGAGCTGTCCTGCCTCTGTTTGCTCAGATTCAGAAATGCATTCAGTTACTAACTGAATACATTTCTGCTCTGACACTGTTACTGCACGTAGTTCGGCCAGCTTCATGGATTGCAAAATGACTTCATTGGCATGTTTTTTTTACCAGCAAATGAGGTGATTTTCACCCCCGAATGGCTTTCCATGCGGGAACAGTGTAAGGCCGCTCGTGCATGTGAAAACGTCACTTTCCTGGATCGCTCAGTGACCATTTTCCATGGAGGCGCTCCTACACTGTTCCTGCACAAAATCTGTCCATTCATGAATCTAGGGTATGACTTACCCTCAGAGACTGAACCTTCGTGTTTTTTGGCTTTTCTGAAAATTTTGAAAAATGACTGTTGATGTAGTTCTCGCTTAGTTCCTGAAGACATGGCATCAGTTTTTCCTGACATACAGCAACTCATTTCAATAGAAGACTTTTAATTGCTTCTGCAGCTAATGTACAAAATAAAAAATGTCATGTATTACTGACTTAGCCAATGGACAAAGCAACACATGTTCATTATGCTGAAGCAATAACTCATAAAACACCACAAATGAATGTGTGATTTGTTCTCTGCTTTGGTATGTTGCAATTACTTTACAAAACTGTTTCTGTCTGTGGGTGGTATACTAATCATTGTTATTTTGCTGATTAGTTGGTGCAGTTTGTAAAAGTTGAGTTAATGATTTTTTATTTTTTTTTTGCTTTTTGTTAGTCAGTGCTATAACTGAACATTTTCCCATTATCTTAACTATCTCTGCTAACTGCAAGACTACCTGGAATACATCATTCATTAACATCTGTGCAAAGTAGAATTACACATTTCTATCAGTCTATAGACATCTTTGCATTACACCGAATTTTCTGGAAAAATAAACTTAAAAGGCATAAGAAAAACAACTATTAAAATGTACAAATAGCAATGCTATCAACAGGAAGTATTCCTTACTATGATAATACTACATCCATGGTCTTTCTATAAATGTTACTGTATATTGCACTGTGTACACACACATAATTATATGCTTGCTATCTTTCACAGTGATTTGTCATATCTTGAGACTGTATAACCTAGACATATATTGTTCAATTTTGTTAACATGACATAAGCTATAACATGACAGCAGGAACCTTCTCTTTCACCTCAACATCATTGAAACATGGCTTCAGACGAATGACAACTCACCATCCCTACTGGGATTTAATGAATATGTGCATGTGTGTGTGTGTGTGTGTGTGTGTGTGTGTGTGTGTGTGTGTGTGTGTGTGTGTGTGTGTGTGTGTCTGTGTGTACATATACATATACATATACTTGAAATGTAGATGTGTGTGTGTGTTTGCATGTGTATATACATATACATACACTTGAAATGTAGATAAGTGTGTGTGTGTGTTTGTGTTTGCAAGTATAAACATGAGGTACATCTCAACTGTCTGGAATTTTGTACATTGTCCAGATCTTTGTCTCATATTTTTTATCTGCTTCTTAATAAATGTGGTTTTATGACAAATCAAAGAGGGATAAAGTCACTAAATAATGACATTTGAGTTTCATACTACAAATTGTTTAGGAGACGCGATAAAGCAAGTCCTGTTACTCATGTAACTTTAAAGTTTGTAAGAGGAGCACTTAAAATCCGTCCATGATTTGGGTCCTTAGTCCCTGCATTATTCTTACATTTGTCCAGAATTCTTGAGCTGAGGCCAAGGGGTATTGTGTTCATTGTGTTTACCAGGTTAAAATACTGAATAAATATTTTACTATATGTGTTATTTTCCAGCAGTTTAACGTCTGCTTCTACTCTATGTTTAAAATATGGTTGTAGAGAGTTAGATGTGATTACTGGAACTGCACATAGCAGCATAATTACTGTTTGTAGTTGGGAATGCACTCATACAGACACAGAGATATGAATCTGAGGGAGAAGAATTAGCAACCATTTGTGTATAAAAATTCACAACAACTGGGGAAAGTGACCCCCAACAATTTTTCTGTTAATATGTATTTAGAGACCTGGTGAATATCTTTCAGTTTCAGCATTAAAAAAAGTGTGTTTTAAAAATTAATAGTAAGAGGCAGAAAGAGGGGTATTTTTTTTCAGATTAAAAGTTGTTGAAGTGCTACACCCCATTTATTTTGCTGATAAAAATATTTATACAATATTTTTTTAGTTAATAAATGTACTCATAAATATCTCGGTGAAGGAAACTAGTAAATCTAGGCAAATTAAGACTTAATCTGAAGGCAGAGCTCATAGTACCTTGTCTAAATCTAAGACCTTAGTAAGGTAGAGCTGGTGTGAGTGCCAACCAGCTGCTATCCAGACAGCAGATCCCCCAAGCTTTTGCAAATGACCATAATCGTACTGCTTCATGGATTACAGGAATTTGCAGGGTCACCCGATGTACAACTATGGATTTAAATTTATCAAGTGCAAATGCACCACAATATTGCAACATAGAAGAACATAGACCAACTGAGTGGCTTTTATTTTGGAATGGGGGAATTAGATTAAGTATAATATAATAAAATATAAAATAGCCTGGGATCTGTTGCTTGGATTGCAACTGGTTGGAATTCTGACCTGCTCCAAACTTACTAAGGACTCAGATAAGGACACAGCATTGTGGGGCTAATTTCACTGTACTTGGTTGACATATAACTCAATTTCTTAGTATAAGAAATCCAGACAAAACCAAAAATAATGTGGGACAAAGGCCCAAACTTAGAGACACATTTTAAATATTGGTCCTATAGACTTAGAAAGTTACTGGAATAAAATGTTTTGTGTTACCATGCATTTTCCGATGGATAAGACATCTGAAACTTAAATGTCTGTCTTTATTTAGTGAATTCACTTCTCAGTGACTTCCCAGAAAATCAGAAATGTTATGAGAAATAGACCAAAATATGCTTCAGAAATCTGGACTTTCTGCAAAAACCTGTAGAGTTGAGAAATATGCTGAGCAGACAACTTTCTCTGTATTCTTCTGTGGACCCTGGCCATTCTGTTATTCTGCTACAAGTTTATTGTTTACACCTTATAACTGTGCAGTGTACATCTTTTTTAAACATCACAAGTAGCTCTGAGCACAATATGTGTGTGTTTTTAGAAAAATAATCCAGTAGCACCAACACAAGAGCGAACAACTACAATATGTGTGTGTTTTTCTTTACTGTACTTAAGATGTGCACTGTTGAAAAACAGTACAATATAAATTATTTACCTTATGTTGCGGTTTGAAGCTATGACGATTATGATTTGCAGGAGCGCAACCTGTAACAATTAGATACCAGACCTTTAAAAAAGCACCTTATAAGTATCTACCATTTGTAGTGCAGCATAACAGACACTCTTGGGTTTTGTGTGTGTGTGTGTGTGTGTGTGTGTGTGTCTCTCTCTCTCTCTCTCTATATATATATATATATATATATATATATATACATATACAGTATAATTATATACATACACACACACACACACACATATATATATATATAATATATATATATATATATATATATATATATATATATATATAATATATATAAATATATATATATGGTTCCACTTCATATCATCGAATTATCATTCCATCGAATTGCAAATCATCGAGACCAAATCGTCGAAAACTCATTTCATTGAAAACTCATATCATCGAATCTCAAATCATCGAAACTATAAAGCAACTACAAATAACATTCCACAAAGTTTTTACTACATTTATGCAGGGGGGGCAAGCCCCCTGCACTCTCCATGTGGGGCTCCACTTCACACCCCCATAATTAAATATACCAACTCCAAGGTTGCACTACAGTGGGGTTAGGAAATAACCTCTTTCCCCCACTGTAGTGCGACTTTGGAGTTGGTATATTTATTTATGGAGGGGTGCAGGGGGGCTTGCCCCCCCCTGCATAAATGTAGTAAAAACTTTGTGGAATGTTATTTGTAGTAGCTTTATAGTTTTCGATGATTTGAGATTCGATGATATGAGTTTTCGATGAAATGAGTTTTCGACGATTTGGTCTCGATGATTTGCAATTCGATTAAATGATAATTCGATGATATGAATATATATAGATAGATATAGATATATACACACAGATATCTATCTATATATATGTGTGTGCGTGTGTGTGTGTGTGTGTGTGTGTGTGTGTGTGTGTGTGTGTGTGTGTGTGTGTGTAAATGTTGTGTCCCGACATCAGTTGTTTCAGACAGTGCTGAAGTGAAATGTGGTTGTGTTATTGTGTGTTTCAATATGAGTTGTAAGTTAGAACATGGCAGTCTGTCCCTGTCGCTGCTTGTTTTACAGCATGATATAACAATTAAAATAATTGAATGGGTACATTTAGTTGCTGCTATGTGCATTACATGTTGTCGGCACCCTCCTGTAGAGTCGTTGGTGTGGTTTGGTTAAATTATTCAACATTGTGTGTTGCTAACTGACTTGCATACCTGTCAACCTTTTAGTGCTAGATATCTGGATAAAACCTGACTTAATGGGGGAAAAGGCCCAAAAACAGGGGCACATTTTAAATATTGCTCTTATAAACTTAGAAAGTTGCTAGAATAACAGGATTTGTGTTTACATACATTTTCTGAAGGAAGTTATTCTGGCATTTACTTTATAATATAAATGTAAACGATTGTTGAGCATAAGGAACCCATATGTTGGTATCAGATTTGAAGCCCTTTGAAAACAGTAGTTTCAACATATGCTCTGTTTAGGTTCCATTGTTAATAGCTGCAGAATTGTGACTATTATTTAGAAAAACTGTCTCTTCTGTTAGATATGTTTTGAAGGAATATATAATTCACTATATTTTCCAGTGTCTACTATTGTCCAATCCATTCATGCTCTGAATTTCAAAAATATTCAGTAAATCTTAAAATGTATACTTAATAGTATATGTTGACAGGAATAACAACCTGAAATCAAAACTTGATCAGCTGGGATTTACTACATTGTCCTTTGTTCAGTCCCTAGAGAAGTGTAGGTTCCTTTTCTTTTTTTCTAAGCACTTCGACATGTTAAATGAAATTATAGACTCTTGCTTAGATGAAATACATGTTTTACTCTCTCTTACACAACTAGAAGTCAAGTATACAAGTTTTCCTAATTTCAAACATTGTGGGCCATTGAATCACTGACCTGAAAACAGAGTCTAGATCTCTCTCATATAATACCCTGGCCAGAATTATATGGAAGTGGTTAATTCCCAAATCTACCTCTATTCTTGTTGCAAGATGATGGCAATGTTGTGTTTGACCTCAAAGTAAATAATCATCAAAACAATATATGTGAAACCTGAGCATGAAAAGAAAGAAAAAAGCTATAAATATTTCATTGACTTACACACGCACACACACACACACACACACACACACACACACACACACACACACACACACACACACACACACACCACACACACACAAGGTACATGGCTATCCACACATTTTATGAGAAACAAAGCACTTACAAAACATGTAAGATAAAGTATAATCCTAAACTTTATTTAACTTATAGCCATTATCATAGCCTTAGATCCAATCCAAACTCAAAACGTAAATCTGTCTACATGTAAGCCCTACATAATTCCTAAAACATATCCTTACCTGACCTTAACACTTCATCTATTTACTTGTTTATTTTGTGTTTATTTGTTTTTTTATTTATTGCTATTTGTTAATTGGGTTGATGGACTGCTTATTCCTCTCTTTTCAACCATGGCCCAAGCAAATACAGTCCAAAGTCACACTAAATTCAGTATAAAACATTTTACATGTGTAGTCTTTTTTATAGTAGTTCAATGTAGAGAGAAATGTTTGCATACATATTAATGTCCACCGACAAGCTATTGATTCTTAAAAGCATTGATATTCAGGGCAGGTTTTTATAAGTTTGAATGTCTAGAAACATCAGGTTCATAGGTTCATAGGTTCATAGGTTCATAGGTTAGTACTAAGTTAACAGAGTGTCATTATAAATATGTTTATACATAGAAATTTATATTGGTGCAACAAACATGTGTTTTTGGACAGCAGCAAATGCAAGCATAAAGCAAGACCTATACAAAAGCAGATGAGTAATACTACAAAGGTAGAGGCAGCTCACCCTGTTTCCAAACCTGAACATAATACTAAACCTAAACTTAAACCTAACCCTAACCTTCCATCCATGCTGCAGGTCACAGCTGACGTCTTTGGGTAGGTATCACCATCCACATAGTTTATTGGACAAGTAATGAAAAGAAGTGGATTGCGTGGTCTTTCCTCTGCATCACACTATACACATAACACTTGCACACTTATCACATGCACACCTGTGGGCAAGTTAGAGTCACCAGTCCACCTACAGGATGAGGAAGGAGACTTAAATACTCAGAGAAATCCTGCATGAACACAGGGAGGAAATGCATACTCCACACAGAAGGAAATGCATACTCCACACAGAAGGCACCATGGCCAAAAAGCATATCAGAGAATGTTTTGCTCTGATGTGACAGCTTAACCTAAGCATTCCAGTGACCTTTCAAGATATTACTACAGACACATTTAACCAATTGCATTTCCTTTCATGTAAATTGCATTTAATTTAGCCGTAGCACTCACACAAATCAAATTCAAGTTAAAAGGACTCATATGGCCTGCAGACAAGTAGGCTGATCTCACAACCATGTACTTTAGGTAAATAATTGCACTCAATATTTTAACAACTTTGCCATCCCCTGTAAAACTGCTGGGCCTCTTAGAGGCTGCAGCAAATGTCCAGTTCTCTTCAAAATCCTCAGCTACCCAACAGATCAGTTTGTGTCAGTGTGAAACTGAAACCAAAAGCAGTGTTCTATCAATGCATTGTCAGCTTACGTTTTTTTTTTTTCTCTTACTGCTGGCATTTATAGTTGCATGATATAGAGGTAAAACTTACTGACTTTACATAACTGTTGTTACTGTGTATGTGTCATAATTGTTTTGTTTGCAACAAAAATATTTTTTAGTTATAGCAAAATGAACTCAAAATGCAACCATAATATCAACAAGCTTTATAATAAAAGAAAAATAAATTTAACCAAAAGTAAGAGTAATTCCCAGAATGTTAGAGCCCTTGTCACTGAAATAAACAAACAACTCAGGATCTTAAAAAAATCCATCAAAGCCAAGTTTGAGGCTAAACTAGCTACTCAAGCCAAAGAGAATCACAAGATATTTTGTTTTTACTTATGTTCGTAATCTCAAAAGCACAGCTCAGCAGTGCTCTGAGCTGACTGTGAACAATGTTGCCTACACTGAGGCAGAAGATATAGTGGACCTACTGGTTAATAAATTTAGCTCTAACTTGACCCATCTCCTTCTGCCCCTCAAAATAAACCTGAATCTGGCTCACCTGCAGCTATCGCACAAGACCAAGTCCTAAAAGTGCTATCAAGAGCTATAAATACTGTATCTATAGGTCCTGAAAATATCCCTGAATGCATCTTAAATAGTATGAAGCATGATTTAGCCACACGTCTAATAGCACTGGTCAATCTCAGCCTCCATACAGGTTTTGCACCAAATGGAGAACAGCTACAGTTTTTCCCCTGCATAAGGGAGGACCGTCCACAGACCCAGGCAATTATAGACTCATAAGTCTGAGCAACCTCATATGCAAAGCCATTGAAAGACTTAGGACATAAGGAGCCTCCAAACAATGGATCTGTCTGAGTTTGGATTCATCAAGGGCAGATCATGCTTACTAAACATGATGGATTTTTTGAAAAGGTCACCAAAGCAATGGATGAAGGCAAAATGGTACACGCTACATACCTTGACCTGGCCAAAGCATTTGACATAATCCCCACTCAGGCATAGTAAAAAGCTAAATAAACTTGGAATAAATCCCTGTGTTAACTGCTGAATTATCAACTGGCTCACAGATAGGATGAAAGAAATCAAAATTGGGAAAATTACCTCCACAAAGAGAACAGTCACCAGCAGCGTCCCCCATGGTTCTGTTAGAACCTCTCCTGCTTGGTATCTAGTTTTCTGAAGTAAAAGACTATATCAAATGGCTCAGACTGACTAAGATTGCAGATAACTGCAAGCTAGGAGAAGTCATTGAATCCCCAAATGAGTTAGCTATCCTGTAAGAAGGTTTGTCCCAAATAAATAACTAGTGCCAAAATCATGAACTGAAACTAAATGCCACAAAATTCATTATTGCATCCTTTGGGATGTTCTATACCCCAGGAAGCTTCTGCATTGTTAATATGCCCCTAAGAGTTGATCCAGGTGCTCAGAATTTGGGAACTTATGTGGACAGTGGACTACCTTTTGACCAACATATATCCATTGTTATAAGAAAGTCCTTCTATACTGCACAGCTTATAAGCAAAGGGAATGTGTCCAGATAATTGTCCCCATTTACTCAGCCATCATTAGGCCACTCTTTGAAAATCATGCCAAATTTGGCTTGTATCTGTCCAGACACATATGACAGCTAAAATGCCTACAGAAACACCTTACTAAAAGGATAAATGGCCTAAACAGCATGTCTACATGGAGTGACTTAAAGCCCTGTCAGTATATTTGGCATCCTACAGACTAAGACGCAACCTGTGTCTGGCGTACAAGGCACCCTCATGACCTAATACTGATGGATTTACTGCACATCAGCAATTCACATGGCATCAGAAATACTCTGTCTAGGCATTTAAACCTGTTCTGCAACATCAGCAGAAACAGTTTGGAGGGACAGCCATATCTCACAGAGGATACTGATGCTCTGGAACAGTCTCCCTATCCACATAAGACAAAGTTCATTCTTGTCCATATTCCAGCACAACTTGGATCTATGGATGGGAAACAGAAAAGTTACCACAAGACTGCCTCCTGTGGACAAAGACAACTCCTAAGTGCTTTATCCCATGTACAGGTCCCTTTAAATTATCTATATCTGCAGTGGCTTAGTGGCAAATCACATTGGCTATGGTGTGCAGGCTCCCGGGTTTGAGCCTTGCAGGGACTGTTTCAGTGGCACAGGAAAATAATTTTCTTGGGTGGCAAAAGCCAGGGTACCTTTTTGGCTGGGCTTATATATGCCCTAGGGCTGATAGCCTAGTACCTACCTATGAACCTATGGCATGATCCCAATTATTTTTATTAGAGGTAACATATAATTATCAACCATGGGATGGGTAAGGTCAGTCTAACACCAAATGGGATAGGTTTAAGCAGAAAAAGGAACATTGTAAAGGCTTAAAATGGTCTGCGAGGGCAGCTAGAATAAACCTAAACCTTACCAATGAACCTATTAGCCTATGAACCTAATCAGTGGTAGTGGTGATGAGAACAGTGTTTCCAGTATTGCACAAACACACACACACACACACACACACACACACACACACACACACACACACACACACACACACACACACACTTACATGCTGTAAAAATATAGATAATTTGTTACATAGACTAAGTGAACATTCTGGATATTAGCACTGGTAATGCTCCTAATTCCAATTACCAAGAAGAAGAACTCACAACTTTATCATGCTGTCACTCCATTACCTTTTTGGCCTCACTGGTATGCAATGCTTTGAACTAGAATATGAGAGTTTTGTAACTGCTCTCCTCACAAGCATCAGGCTTAATAATGACTAAGCCAGTGAGCACCAAGCTTTGTATAACTTTTCCCTATTTCAGTTGCTGACAAGCCCCCATTCCTACCTCACCTTCCTTCTCTGTCTCCCTCTCTCTGTCGCTACCCTTTTTATTTTTCTATTTTTTTATAAATCCAGTAAAGCCAACAATACTTGTCACGTATAAAGGCTTTCTTTTTCATGCCATGTTAACACATCCTTTCTCTCTCTCTCTCTCTCTCTCTCTCTCTCTCTCTCTCTCTCTTCATTCTTCTTTTTAGTTTTTCCCTTATTTTTATAAATCCAGTAAGGTCAACAATGCCTGTCATGTTTGGTTGTTACAGTGGTTATAGTCTTTGACACGGAGTAATGACAACATATGAATACTCTGAGATGATTTTTATGTCATTTTCAAATGAAAACAAACACCATACATGGCTATCACCATACATATGGGTCAAAATGATACGATTTGACTGGGGCTGGATACAAGCAGACTTTCCAAAACATAAAGCAGTAGCTGTCATCAAATACAGTGATGACATGGGTTTCACTAAATGTGACTTATCTGATGCTCAGAAACTTTAAACACTTCTGATTGATAAAGGAGTTGTGCTTTCTGTATATTAGATGCATGTGTATTCAAGCCATTGTTAGTATACAAAATAAATATAGGTACAGCCTAAATCTGACTAGGCAGAAGGAACTACCATGAATACAGCTGACCACATACTATAACATTATCTTTTAGATAGAAATTTCCCATCAAGTCTCCCATACAGGCTAGAAAAGAATACAATTTCAACATAAGAAACAAAGAAGAGAAAAAATGTGGGTGTTATTTGCAAGGACCTCATACATGCTAGATGTAGCTGAAACAAAAAGTGGAATACATATGATACTACACTGTAAAATACAGTTGTGATAGGACATGTTTTATATATTACCTGACAAGATGCATGAGTCCTCCTCTACTGAATAAATAAGGGAACAAGTGCACTGAAACACACAGACACATATTTATACATTTGTATATGTGTATGCACTTAGTCTATTTGTGGAAAGAGAGAGAGAGAGAGAGCTATTATGAAACAATCACCTTTTTTTTTTAATTTGCTCCCCCTCCTGTAGTTTTCTACTCAATCCTTGTTTAACTGTTAGGTAGCCTTCCTTGCAGCAATGCTGAGAAAACTTTTGCTCTTTTACCAGTCGGCTAAAGCAGTATTGCTTTGGTGCCTTCAAACCATACTTCAGTGTTGTTTTTCTTTTAACTTTGCCCAGTTAGGGGTCGCCACAGCAGAACTACAGTCTGCTAATGATTGGCAGTTGATTTTTATGGTGCCAAGGTGCCAGCCTGACCTTCAACAAAGACATGCCCATTCACACATCTTTCAAACACTACTTGACCACAGGGAGGACATGCAGACTCCACACAGAAGGCACTCCATCAGAGAATTGAACAGGTGAACCTCTTGCTGTGAGGCGACAATGCTACCACTGCACCACCGCGGCTTCAAATAAAAATTAAAAAAAATAAATAAATAACACCTTAGGGCAGAATCACTCACAAACACTTGAATAGCAGCTCTTCTGAATCAAAGTTACTTTGCAAAGTTGTTTGTGCAACTCCTATTACTTTAAAATCTAATTTAAAGGTTAAAATGGTTTATACAAGGAGTCCTATATTGAAGTTCTCACCAACGTGCCTAACTCAACTACAATGGAAATGCAGTTGGAGGAACAATTTAGGATCATTATAAAAAAATCATCTGACTGCAACCTCCATTTCCATCTCTGATGTATTAGGTCCATTTTGCGAGAGTCTGGGATTCATTCTGATTAAAGAATGTGCCTTACACTGAAGTTGAAAATAAGAAATGTACCATTTGGCAGTACATTTTTCCATTTTCAACATAACACGCATTTTCTATCTTTTTCAAAGCTCAGTGAAAGTTCCACTGAAACAATACCAGAAAATGTAATTTGAAACTGGAAAACTGTTTTTGGCAATACTTCCGATTAAAAAAATGACAAGTGTTTAAAAATGTGGAGGCACGCTTCCCTGCATCCATGCCTAAATCTGCCACTGCAATTCAAGTTTGCAAATGATCTATAAACAGATAAAGTGAAGTTAATTTTCTACAGAGTCTAGTTGAAGATATGCAGTATGCACAGCAAAAATTTGGTAGTATTCATATACATATGTATATAGCTTGTATAAATATTTATTGATATTACTTGGGGGATCAGAATGGCTAAAATAGGAGATAAGGTGAAGCTGGTTATACTCCTCCTGCATCATTGACCATATTTCTGTTCTTCCAGTACCTCACTGCAATCAGCTAGATGGTTCTAGCACATCACGTTCTCAGTTACTGGTCGCTGTTAAGTATATCAGTATTGCCTTAGATTGTGGTAACAGTGACAAATCTTTGTCTCTTTATGGGGTAAATGCCACAACATTAAGTTCATCACATCTTGTGAAACAATCTTAAGCACTTTAATAACCAACCTTCAGGAGCTTTTATAGTACAACACAATTTTTTTAATTGACTAAACAAAACTCATGGGTATTTTGCACAGGGTAAATTTAAAGAAATGTGTAAAACAGACATGCTTCTCAGAAAAAAAAATCTATCTGTAATCCAGCTCCATTCTACAGCTTCCTACTGATAAAGATAATACTTAGGAAATCAAGCAAAATTATACAAAACAGCTACTGTTTTTAGAACAGGTCATTTTTTTTTCTGTATTTTGGAGGATTTAAATTCCTTGCAATGATTTGGACAAGTTAATGAACCAATACTGTTTTCGGCCCATGCAGTCATTTGTCTGAAGTCATCCAGGCATTAAAAAAGCCTCCTATATTAATTCTTTCAACTTCCTTTGTTAAGAGGACTATATAACTTGCTATCAACCTGTCCTTGCTCAGGCTGTTATGTGAGATTTCCAGCTTATACTCTTTGATCAGTCATGTAGCTAACATGAATATACTATCTATAGAGCTCATTTCTCTCTGTTGCCTAACTTCCTTTGTATACAAATTTAAAGATTGTTGTTCAAGATCTGCTTCTGTATGTTTATCTTGTGGCTGCAAGATTGCTCACACACCTTCTGGTGAACCATTGTTTTACATGCTATATAAATTCAACAAAATATACTATTCCAAGATTTACCTATACTGAACTGTTTTTCTAATCTGGCTAAGCATATCTACATTGTTATAACTGTCTACACCCCTAAAGGAAATTAGACATGTTGATGTCAAAAAGAATTACGGTGCCAAGAAAGTGTTTTGCAAAATCGTGACAGCTGTTTTAATTTTTACATTTAATAGTATATGTGACATAAATATTAGTTGTTACAACTGGTATGAGCAATGGAGATTTTAGACTGTCTAGGTCCTTGTATGAACTTGAATCTTGAGAGAAAAGAAAAACATTCACCTGCTAGGTGAAACATCTGTTAAGTGGTGACTGTTGAATTCTGACTAGTTTGAGAAATGCAGTGTTTCAATTTCAGAAAAGGTGACACAATTTTCTTTTTGAGAGTGACACAATGAAAACATTAAGAAGCAAAGTTTGCAAGTCTCTAGTGCTGTGACCCTAGTTTTTCTGACTGGAAATATATGCAAATTGCTAGGAGTAAGACAGCATAAGAAGGAGTACCACTGTGTTTAGGGTAAATCAAGTATCAGTAATCTAAGAAGAGAGGTTAGGCTGTCAAAATACCAACATAAGATGGAAAAAATCCCAAAATGTTTCTGAAATATGGATAGGACAATTTGCCTAATGGTACATACAGAAGTCAGTAGGCTTTCTAAACCGACAAGAAATGCTATAGTAGTACAAGCCTAAGAAGCAAAAGAATACAGACTCTGGGACTTTTTACACCAAAAAATAAGTGATTTTGTGCGAGGATCTAACACAGACACACATGGTGTAGGTAATTCAAAAACACATTGAGTATGAACAGCAAAGGCAGGAATAATCCCATGTCTCACATAATATGCTAATGTGAGTATAATGACATGGTAATGGACAATATTACTAAAATGAGTTTCTCTGTGACTGCAGATAAGAGTAAATAATTTGATAGCGTGACTCAAAGACTTATATATATATATATATATATATATATATATATATATATATATATATATACATATAAATTGCACCTAGTGGTGTTAACTGCAGGGTAAATGACCACAGTAAAATCTTTGAGTTACAGGAGTCAACTAATGGAATGATATATGGAGTGACACAGGATTAACAAACCTTATGCAACAGACTGTACTCGCTGCTGGTAGTCACTGAATTGTACATAACCACCAAAAGTACATAAAAAACAATAAATAATTAAAAATACCATGAGCCCATAGGAATACAAGACCGGAACATCTTAATGTTCAAATAAAATAATAAAACAAGTGCAACACAGAGCTAAAAACGACTAAGCGCTTTCACCTTCCAAAGGCATCATCACAGTCGTTTGTTACAAATAATTAGCCCTTTAAATAGCCAAACCTCTCCATACCCATATAAAACTTTTAACTCCTGATGTTCCAAACAGCAATGCAAAACAGTTATCACATATAACCTTATGCATTCTCAAAATGCTGAACAACTTCAGTTTCACTCGAATTAATTCTTTGAAAACATGCCCTTTAGTACATATATGTAATCTTTGTATAAGATAATTAGAATTGTTATATCAACTTAACATAAAAAACTACAGCTGGACAATAAATACAAGACTTATATAGTAAGTCTCTTAAACCACCATTTAAAGATACATTCATACACTGTAATTAAAATACATGTTATAGCTTGCATCAATACGGTACTGCAATATGTAACATACTTTTCTCTTTTGTTTCAGCACACATGCAACTGAGATATATGCATTAATGCCAGGTTGAATTTTTGCATTTAATATCAATTGCCATTTCCTTTATTTCTATATCTAACTTAGGGTCACCTCCCCTGTCATCACTGAAAACTCTACTGATGACAAAAATATAAACCTTTATATTTCTCATCTATCTATGTATATTTCTCATATATCTCAATTGTGAGTACACCAATATACCAATATAAAGTGAATTCCTGGCACAGTCTTACCAGGACGATGTCTGTTTATATACACTGGCGAATAGTGCAGGTACCTCTGCAGCTATATGAAAATGCCTCATCCTTACCTTCATAGCTGGTGAGAGGAAGAAATCAGAGAAAGGGTACCCAAGATGTGTTGTAAGTAAACTAGCTTGTCTGCAGTTATAATTGTTCAAATAGTTATATATGTGCTTACTATTAAAATATACATTAAGGATCTTTTTTTTTCTCTTGGGTGACTTTTTTGGAGAACAGCCTTCTGTAATGGAGTCAAATGAAGAGGCTTTTTAAGGACGGGTTGCTTATTTCTTTTCATTTGGTAATGATAATTGCAGTTAGTTTCTTAGATGCATCTACTGTTTGTCTGCAACATGCTAGACTGTTGCCCTGTAAAGGTAATACCGCCTCACTTAATGTATGCAAGATATAAGTAATGAACACTTTATGATATTTTGAATATGTAATATAGAATTATGCATCTAAACTGTATGTGTGTACTTTACAGTTTTATTGCTGGTAACCATGTGAAATCTCGACACTCTAATTAGTGAGTGCAAAAATATGGAAAGTAAAGGGCAGAAATATGAATTTACATTTTCTATGTATGAGGTATCCATTTCACAGAATATTACCTTTTCATTGTGTTATGGTGATCTTAGAGTTGATATATATGTTTTGTTGGTGTGGTATTATTCCCCTCATAACTAGAGGTGTAGGTGGGGTTGCCCGCCAGCAACAAAAGACGTTTAAAGGAGAAGAATTATGTTTGATATTCACTCTTCACCTTATGTTTTGGTCTATTTTTTTTTTTTTTTTGGTATTTCGACACACGCTAATTCAAGTGTCAAGATTTCAATACTAGCCCATTATTGTTATATACATTCTCGGTTTAAACATCTTACTTAAGGTAACTATACTATAACATTTGTACATAGTATCACCCTGGTAACACTGGTGTGTATAGGTATAGCATTGGTCATGCCCACCAGTTCTGTTGCACAGCCACAGACTCACACACTCACACACACACACACACACACTCACACACACACACACACATACACACACACACACACACACACACACACACACACACACACACACACACACACACACACACACACACACACACACACACCAGGGAATGTCACCTGTTCACCTTGTTTACTGCCAGCACATCCTAGTATAGGACAAGTTCTGTAGCACATGTAGGCAGTTAGTAACTCTACAAAAATATAGATTTACTGTTTCAGTAGTATATGGCCATTTCATGTTATGATTAATATATTTCCTATGTTTGTCTTATGTATATATTTTTTTATTTTGTGTTTTATACAATAGCTGCCATGGCTGTGACAGTGATATACCCACAGTCTTTGGACCCCCAGCAGGCCCAGCCATTCTCTGCATGTATCTCACCTGGATCTCTGCCTGTCTGCTTATGGAAGGAAGCCCTGTGTCTGCCTGTGCCAACTGCATTGGTGCATCCCCAGATGGGAGTGCTATTTTCCCTTCTACTGGTATTGTTGAGGATAAGCAGTGTGTGAGATGCAGGTCTGGAAGAAGTGATGGAGGGTCTTATAGGCCAGTGGCTAGAAGCCTGAATCAGATACTTAGTAAAGATCCACTTGTGGCTAACAAAGTCACATCACTACCTGTTCCTGCCATAATCCATTCAGATGTGGCCCACACTGAAGGGAATTCAGGGTGCTGGCTGACCATTCCCTGGGTATCACACAGGAAGTGCATTACAAATGACTGAATGACTGTACCCATCCTAATCATCATCCCGGCGGTCCCCTTCCTTGCGTATCACTATCCGCACATCTGTTGTCTAACTCTCCCCATCACTAGTGTTCTCCCTTTGTTTCCTACTGCCCTATACACCCATTTTCACCACTTCTATGGTCAAAACACATTTAAAGATAGTAGTCGGCCTTTTAATGTAGTTTGCTTGCTCCACTGCTTTGTCAAAAAGTAGCACATTTGCACTCCTTAAGCTGTATGTATTGTCTGAGCTTGTCTGTTTTCTTTGTAACACTCCTATCTCTAAAAATGTTTCCTTTTTTTTACTGTGTTTTTTAATTAGCACTGAATTAATCTGTGAATCTGTGAACTTCCAGCCTAGTTAATTGCTAATTAACCTCAGCCTGCATCTCACTGCAAACCTTAGGTGGAGTAAGCATACTGTGTTTGTGCAAAGCATGTTTCTGAATTCTGGTGAGAATGAGCTAAGTTGGTGCAATGTTTGTAATATTTTAGAGCAGGAAAAGTTATCAGATAAAAGCATATAAAGCTGTAACATAAGCTGTGCAAGTAAGGAGTGATCCTAGACTTTATAGCAATTGATTATCCTTTCTGTCAGACATCTTGCATTACAAAAAAAAAAAACACTTTTACACTGCGTGTATGCTACATGGCCATGCTGTAAGAATTTTAAAGATTTGTTTGTTTCTTTTCTATTTAGTTTTAAATTATATATAAAATTATATACATTTTATGTTGTATTTTATCTGAAACTAAGGACTAGGAATCATAATAAGTGTGTCTTTAGAATCTTATTAAAAAACTTCATTGGAGCATCTGTATCCCTTTAAATAAATACACTACCAAAATAAAAAAAAAAAACAAATTTGTGGAGGAACCCTAATACAAAAATCCTCTATAATAAAAGGAAAAAGCTCATTGCATGTAAAAACAAATCTAATTGTGCAAATGCCAAAAACGCTCTTACTAAGGCCAACAGAACTTCAGACAGCAATTAAATCAATCAAAGCTAGTTGCAAGGGAAAAGGCAATCACAAACTATTTTTTAACTATATGAGAAACCTCAAAAATAATTTTCAAAATTACACCAAGCTAGTAATAAATAATATCATGCATATTTATCTTGAAGAAATAACCAATCTAGTAGAGGATAAATTTAACTCTAACTTTGCTCCCTCTCCTTCTCTTGCACAGACCTCTATCAGCATCCACACCTCCCTATCAAACCTCCCAGGAACAAGTCTTAAATATACTGCCCAAGAACAAGAATGCTACTTCCATGGGACTAGATTACATACCAGGATGTCTATTAGCCAGCATGACCTGTCAATCATCTTACAGAGGCTTTTAACTATTAGCCTCCAAAGAAGGTTTGTACCAAATGAATGGAGGACTGCAACAGTCATCCTCCATAACAAAGGTGGAGCATCAACTGAAGAGGGCATCTATAGATCTATAAGCCTGACCAGCTTCATCTGTAAGGTTATGGAAATTATCATTATGGACTTAATAATACAAAGGCATAGGCAACCTACATTGACCCAAGCCATTCTGGTTTTGTTAAAGACAGATCCTGCCTACTCAACATAGTTGACTTCTTCAATAAGTTTCCCCAAAACAATGGATGACATAAAAACTATTCACAACACATATAGGGACCTCACAAAGGCATTCAACACCATCTTCCATTCAGCCATAATTAAACTCATCCAGTTATATATAAATCCCTGTGTTCCTTGTTGGACAGTAAGCTGCCTCACAAATAGAACCCAAAAAATTAGGGTGTATAGATTTACCTCCACCAAGAGACCTATCATTAGCAGAGTACCTCAGTGCTTGGTCCACAGGTCACTCTTTTTTGGCATTTATTTCTCAAAGGTCAAGGCATGGAAATGCCAGTATGGAAATTAAATAATTGTTTTAACTGTTTTTTTCTGTCAGTACTATTATGCGTGTGTGCTTAAGTTGCAGCAAGCAGCTTGGTGCAGTTTTTAAAAGTTAAGTAGAGATTTTTTTGTTTGTTTGTTTTGTTTTCATGTTCTCTAACTTTGATTTGAGGTAAGATGGGTGCAGATATGGGCAGCTTTTAGTGGAAGAACACTAAATCAGGGAGCCAACTTCTTTCTTCTTTTCTCCTCAACTTATAGCTGAAAGGCACCAGATCATAGACTGTGACTAGACATTAGATGAGCCAGCTAGGACTCTGCCTGATGGTCTACAAATATGAAGGCAAACAGTAATTAGTAAATAAAACAGGACTGGGAAACCTACAGTGTCATTTATCGGTAACGTCTGCTAATCTTTCACTGTCTAATGTATTTTAACATTTCATACATTACAGGGAGATGATACGTTGGGGCTATATTATTTTAATGTTTGTAATTAATTGTTTTGAATGCTTTGTTTTTTTTTTTTTTTGTGATTTTGTTTCACCATCACAGCCACTCTTTAGTGTTCGCCTTGGCTCACATTGATATCTCAGAGCAAGAACACTGTGCTTTCTTATAATTCATGTGAGGTCACACATTCAGCATTCAATTAAATCTTACACAGTTTACTCCAGCAAGAACACTTTTATGAATTCAAATGCTCTATGAATTTTCTGCATTTATTTTTATTATGGGCTCTTTGACACATTAACAAACAGCAGTGCACAAGTTGTCCTGGAAAACAGTAATGAAAGTAACGTTACATATAATAAAGCCTGATCACAAATGACAAATATTTTGCAAAAGCTCTTGCTAGCATTTCTAGCTTTTGTAACTTCAATATGTAGGTTATACTGAAAGCTTACCATTCATGTCTGTTTATCTAACCCTTTCACATACATGTGAGCATTCCATGTTATGATATTGCAAAGTAAGTAAGATACTTTCTGCTGTATGTATCTGTATTTATGTATTTTGTTTCAGGTATGTTGTTCCTACTTAATTATTCTGATTCAACACATTTCCTTTTGCAGCAATATTCAACTGACTATCCCAAAATATAATTTCATAGCATTTTTGGTTTTTATGTATTGCAGTGTATGTTTCACTGTAATATATATATATATATATATATATATATATATATATATATATATATATATATATATATATATATATATATTACATCGATAATGTTGAATAGCTGAAATGTCAAATGGCATTACATCTATCATAAAAGGTCAAAAATTGTTATTCAACAAGATGTCAACACAGTAGGAACTAGTGTTTTCCACTTTCCTCACTGTAGTATTATCTCAGAGTTGGTATATTTAATTAGCAGGGTGTGCGGGGGTTGCAGGGCTGCCAGCTGATTTTTTTTTTTCTTGAGGTTTGACCCTTGCTGGTCCTTTTGATGCTGTCTGGTACTTTGGCCATTCAACATTATGAATGCATTCCATGTAGATAGATAGATAGATAGATAGATACATAGATAGATAGATAGATAGATACGTGCGAGCGTGCGTGTGTGTGTGTGTGTGTGTGTGCACGCACGCTCATGCGCGTGTATATGTTTGTGTAAATATATATATATATCTATATATATATATATATATATATATATATATATTTTATATATATAGATATAGAAATGCTAAATATATATACTGTACATATAGATGGACAGTGTATATATATATATATATATATATATATATATATATATATATATATATATATATATATATATATATATATATATATATATATATATATATATATGGATCCCTGTCACTGGTGTAGTGTAAGTATGTAGTACAAGTGTGCTGTTAGTAGGAACTTGGAAGTTAACATTGTAAAGTTTGAACACTTATTTTATGATTTTGCATTCAGTGCTTTGACTTTCAGTATACCACTATACCACTATTCAATAAGTAGTAATTTATATATATATATATATATATATATATATATATATATATATGTTTAGCATGCGTGTGTGTGTGTGTGTGTGTGTGTGTGTGTGTGTGTGTGTGTGTGTGTGTGTTTGTGTATCGATTTATTTATGTGTCTGTCATGGTCTCTCTATAGATAGATAGATAGATAGATACAGGCACACAGACACACTGTTATAAGAGCACAGACACACACACACTTGAAGCTTTGAATTTGATAGTCCAATAAATGAGGACACGTAACCACAAAATATAAACTCAGCCTAGAGACGCAGCAACACAGTTCCAAACTTTAATGATTGAGCGCTTTTTTACCAAACTTCTTCAGATTCACAAAAACTCAGTGCTAATCAGCTAATTAATATACCCTACCTTGAAACATCACATGACCATGACCAACCAATAAACATTCACACTAAATGAATGCCAACCTTTAAAATCATTAATACAAACTAAACAATTGAACATCAATTTCAATAAAAAACAATCAACTAAAGTTAAAAAATAAACATGATGTAAACATTTTCTAAAAGAAAATTTCTATAGCAAATAAGATTTTAACCTAAGTACACTGCCTATCAAAATACTACCATTCAATCCAGGGGGGACTGTGCCTCAAGCCTTAGCTGCCAACGAAGCTCTTTTTCTTCTATTATGTTGGCCCAAGATCTCCGCTAGGATTTTTTACAACAAAATCTATTGCAAAAAAACAAAAAACGATGATCAGTATGTTGCCCCAAATGTTATACTAAAGCATTTCCTATGTCCATTTTTTTAATGTCAGAGACATGTTCATAAATTCTGTCTTTAAATTTTCTTTGGGTTTTCCCCACATAAAAGCTGCTGCATTCCTGACATACAGCCACATAAACCAAGCCCTGGGAGTTACAAGTACAGTGAAATCTAAGCCTGATCACCATTTGGTTAACCACAATTTGTTCACCCATCAATATGTACTTACACGTGCTACACAAAATGCACTTATAGGTCCCAGATTTTTTCATAGTAAATGGGGGCCCATTATACTCCCGACCTTGCGCCAACAAATTTCTGATGGTCACCCCATTCTATATATAATATCAGGGTAAAGCCTAATTTTAATAGTGACACCACTAAAATAGGAAAAAAATCAACCAATTTGTGTCAGTATCTCCCTAATCTGGCCTTCTTCCAAACAATAATTTGTGATGAAAGCCAGGTTGTGTTCATAGGTTCATAGGTTCATACTAGGCTATCTGCCCTAGGGCATTTATAAGCCTAGCCAGAGTGAGTTTGGCTTTCGCCACCCATTTTAAATTAATTTTGCTATGCCCTTTTTCGAGGTTAGTATACTGTGCCTCTGTCTACGATCTCCCATCCACTCATCAAGATTCCTCTTGAAGAGAGTCAATGAGGGACTCTGCCTAACCTGGACTGGGATTTTATTCCAGAGTGAAGGGAGCCTCTGGGTTATGAATCTGTCCCTCCAGCATGTCCAATTTATTTCAGTGCTGAGGTTCAAGTCTCTCGAGCGCGTAGCTAGATGGGATTTGGATTTTCTGAGGTGCAGCATGTCCATTAATTCCGGGTTGGACATGGCTTTATACATCAGGCACAGATCGCCTCTGAGCAGGTGGTATGCCACTGAGTAGAGCTGGAGTTTCTTTAACCGGGCAGCATATGGCATCTGTTTGAGCCCTTTGATCCTCTTGGTGTGGTACTTTTGGGGTCTTTCCAGTTGCTGCAGGTGTCTGCTAAGGTACATCCCAAAAGGGGCATTGCACTCAATTATGAGCCTGATGAGGAATGAGTAAAAAGGCACGATGACCTCCCCTGATCTAGATGTGAATCCCTTCATGATTAGGTGGGCTATATAAAATGTTTTTCTAACCACTTTGGCCACATGGTTGTCAAATGAGAGATTGCTATCAACTTGGGTCCCCAGGTCCCTAATTACTTCTTCTGTACTTAATGGATTACCACCTATGTGGTAATTTGTGAGCACTTTGTTTTTGCCAAAGGGGATGACTATACACTTTTTGGCATTTAGCTTGAGGCCATGGCTCTGGCACCAGTTGTCTGTTTCTATGAGGCTCTTTCAGAGGATGCTTGTGTGTCAGCTGGAGAGTCGATTATGGCACCCAGTTTGCAGTCATCTGCGAACTTGGTCAGCCACAGTCCTTCCGTGTTGGCCTGTACCTCCAAGAAATATATACCGAACAAGAGAGGTCCCAGGACTGAGCCTTGTGGGATGCCACTTGTAACTGGTTGGCTCCAGCAATTCTAACCATGTGGGTTCTGTCCTTGAGCCAGTTTGCAACCCATCTAGTGACATAGGGGTTTATATTTAAGCTGGTGAGCTTATCTATAATGCCCGAGTGGGGTATTATATCGAAGGCTTTTGTGAGGTCCAGGTAGGCTGTGTGGACCACCTTCCCCTCGTCAATGGCCTTGTTGACTGTTTCAAAGAAATGGACTAGGTTTAAGAGGCAGGATCTGCCCTTAACAAAGCCGAACTGTGTAGGATCCAGTGTCTGTAGGTCCCCAATATCTTTATTTATGAGGTCCATGATGATCCTTTCCATAGCTTTGCAGACCAAGCTAGTCAGGCTTATGGGCGATAGTTTCCAGGATCCATTGAGGCACCACATTTGTGGAGAGGGACCACTGTTGCTGTACGCCACTCTTTGGGTACATATCATGTAGTAAGGCTGAGATTGAACAGTAGTTTTATGTCTGGGTTTAGCTCTTCTTGGAGTTCATGTAGGACGCAGCCCGGGAGACTGTCTGGTCCCATTGATGCTGTGTTTTTTGCTTTGGAGAGGGCGGCTCTTACCTGAGCATCTGAGATGTCAGGGGGGCAGCACTCTGTTGGGATAGATATTTGCCCTTTTGGTGGGGTGGGAGAAGTTTGTGCTGAACCTGTCACCTAGGATGTTGGCAATGTCTGTGGGTTCGATGTATTTTTTGTCATTTTAGACTACTTCTGAGCATATCTGGAAATTCCCACCCAGGTTCCTAACATAACTAAAGAAAGCCTTGTGATTATCCTTAGTGTCCTGTGCAATTTTTCTCTTGAAGCTGGCCTTAGACAATTTTATGAGTGCCCGTAGTTTTTTGCTAATACTGATAAGAGATGCCTTCCCTTTTTGGGATTTTGCTCTATCATGTAGTAGCTTCTTCCTTCTATTGTATAGTTTGTTTATGACTGGGGTCCACCAGACAGGATGTCTGCCTTTGGAGGATTGGATCTTGGTTTTATTTGGGATTGCATGATCCATGCCTTCCTGAAGGTGTTCATAGAATGTGTTTATAAAGGATTCTGTGGTCTGGGCCATATTTGCCACAGGCTCTGGGGCTTTGAAGGATTCCACCTTGGTTTTGAGGAGTGTGAAATTTGCTTTAGAGAAGTTTTTCACTGTGGTTTTCTGGGCAGGGGGTGGGGTCGGGATGTGAATATCCAGTGAGATTAGTTTATGGTCTGATCTTACCAGTGAGGGATACACTTCTGGTCTGGAGCATAGAGTCCCCATGTTGGTGGTGATCAGGTCCAGTATGTTTTCCCCTCTTGTGGGAGTGGTAACAAGTTGTTCCATAGCATTTGAGTTTATAAATTCTAGGAACCTTTGGGCTAGGGTGTTGGAGCTAGAGTAATGCTCCCAGTCTATGTTTGGGTAGTTGAAGTCGCCCAATATAATGGTGTTTGGAGAGACCTTCATATTTTCCAGTGTTCTCAGGAAGGCCGAGTGGGGCTCCTGGGTTTGGGAGGGTGGTCTGTAGCAGGCTATAAACTGAAAGGCAGTTTTACCCACTGTTAGTTGCACATGGATAGTCTCTGATACTTCTTGCTGTGCCACTAACCTGGAGGTGTGGGTATCTTTGATGAATATTGATACTCCCCCTCCTTTTGTGGTTTGGTCCAAAGTTTTGGGGCCGAAAAGCATGGTATGAGGTATAACCTGGTAGTGCTGGGGAGCTCTCAGGAGCTTTGAACCAGGTTTCTGTTACTGCACAGATATCGATGTTCTCCATGCTAAGGAGAGTTTCGAGTGCGTGCATCTTGAGGTTTAGACTTCTGGCATTGAGTAGCATTACTCTTAGTTTCTTATCCCTTGTGATACCTATGGAGGTGGGTTTGTCTTTTGAGCCTTGCCTAAAAAAGGCACTATGGGGGAAGCAAGAGCCTTTGCCAATATCCGAAAGCCCAGGGGTGACAGGTGCAAGCCGTCCCTAGTGAAGCATCGTGGCTTGTCGAGCATGTCATCCCAGGCTGACAGGCATTGGATCCCCTTTGAATGACACCAATACTTAAGCCAATTGTTGAAATTGATCATCTTGTCTTCATATTGTGGCATCATTCTTGGTGAGGGTAAGATGCTACTCAAGGTCAGGGTCATACCGGCCTGGGCTACATGCTCAGAGAGCTCCTCTATGTCTCTTTTCATGTAGTCCAGGGAGGTACGTCTCAGGTCATTCACACCAGCATGGACAATGACCGAGTCATATTTGTACTTGCCTTGGAGTGACCTGAGTGCTTGTGTTATGTGGCGGATCCTAGTGCCCGACAGGCAGCTCACCGTGACCTTCTCCTTTTTCAACCTGGTGAGCAGGACGTCAGTGTGCCTGACGATAGAGTCACCTATTACAAGTGTATCACATGTGTTGTTTAGCCTTAAGGGCTGTGACTGTCCGACACACTGGCTTTGTGTGCTATATGTTGCACGTGTTTTGTTTTAGGGTAGCGGTTGCTTGGGTGTCTCCTTTGGAGGTCTCTGCTGCTTAAGCAGATTTTTATTTAGAGCCTCCGAGTATGTTTTTGTGCATTTTTGTGTTTGGTTTGCTGTCGTGGTAGGTCTATGTGAGACTGGAATCATAGTGAGTGTGGTTTCCTTCTCCTCCTGACTGGTTACGCCAGTACTGAGTTGAGAGAGCTTAGCCTCCAGTTTGGCTATATGGTTGCATCTCTCACATGTGTTGGAATTTGTTGGGAGGAGGAGAGGGTTGTCTGTGTACATGAGGCAGTTGTAACATTGCCTCAAGATTCCCAGATTCACCAGCTGGACCAGAGAGGAGATTGACAACTGACCTTTGGACATGCTAGAATAGTATTGGGAATTCCTTTATAATTGAAAAAAGGGCCAATGGGGAACAAGGTTCTCAAGGGGAGTTTGTGAGGGTGTAGTGCTTTTAATTTTTTAGTGCTGACTTATATAATTGCTTTAGTGAGCAAATGCCAGGTAACTTAAATGCAATGTGTTACAGGTAACTTAAATGCAAAAATGACAAACAGTAACTTTCTTTCAAGTGAAACAAGGAAATAAGTACAGT
Source organism: Protopterus annectens (assembly GCF_019279795.1). Taxonomy (NCBI): domain Eukaryota; kingdom Metazoa; phylum Chordata; order Ceratodontiformes; family Protopteridae; genus Protopterus; species Protopterus annectens. The sequence continues at coordinate 1,111,940,885 of NC_056744.1, read as the reverse complement.
AAGCAATGCAGATATCACAAGGGATCCACAGACGTGCTGAAAAGCCACGTTTTAGGTGGAATTAGCATTTCAGGGAAATAACAAGCAAACAAACAACAAGCATACAAACAAAGCTAGATTCAGCAGGCCTGGATCTAGTCTATGCTACAGCAAACAAGGTGTACCAATTTCAGTAAGAAACAGTTCAAATATGCAGGCACTATAAGCCTTTAACCAGAAATTCCCAGCTCAAAAGGGCAGAGTCCAGCCTCTCCTCCCACAAGAGTGCAGACCACAAACCTTCTTAATGTAAAATAACTGGCCTGAAGCCCAAGTGCTTAAACCAGAACTAATATACTTTTAGAATAACAGACACTGAGCCCTCAATCAGCAGTTCCCAACTTAGAAGGATGTAAGCTACCTGTCCTGCCACCACAGTGCAGGCCACAAACCTTCCTAATGCAAAACAACTGGTCTGAAGCCCAAGTGCTTAATCCAAAAGACTTAGAATGATAGCTACACTTTAATCAAGTTACTACCAAGCAGTAATAAATGCAACTGAATACTTTAAAGAATGCCTGGATTAGTGCTCAAGTTATACAAACAAAGCTAGATTCAGCAGGCCTGGATCTAGTCTATCCTACAGCAAATGAGGTGTACCAATTTCAGTAAGAAGCAGTTCAAATATGCAGGCACTATAAGCCTTTAACCAGAAATTCCCAGCTCAGAAGGGCAGAGTCCAGCCTCTCCTCCCACAAGAGTGCAGACTACGAACCCTCTTAATGTAAAATAACTGGCCTGAAGCCCAAGTGCTTAAACCAGGATTAATACACTTTTAGAATAACAGACACTGAGCCCTCAATCAGCAGTTCCCAACTTAGAAGGATGTAAGCTACCTGTTCTGCCACTACAGTGCAGACCACAAACCTTCTTAATGTAAAACAACTGGTTTGAAACCCAAGTACTTAAACTAAAAGGCTTAGAATGAGTTACACCAAGCAGTAATAAATACAATTGAGTACTATTAAGATGACGCAAAAGCAAAATAAAGTAGGAAGAAACACAAATACAGTAAAAGCAGATACATTTTTTTTTTTTTTGAGTGAGCAAATGAGATGGGCCCAGGAGTTTCAGGACAGAAACAAATGCAAATGCAGGCCTTCAAATCAGAATGTTGAGAGAGATGGAAGACCGCCCAAACGGCCAATAACTACAAATTCCGGGCCAGAACCACTCCTTATGTGGTAGACAGGTTACCAGTTCATTTGACTGGGGCTGCCTATTCCCAGTCATTTCACCTACAGACATATAAGTAGACTGTAGTAGAGAAACTATATCACCCTCTTCTAATGGTCACTTCACTCTAATCAAAGAGGTTAAATCTTTAGGGTAACCTCTACCTAATAGCATATCTTCCAAGGTCCCACATTCCTTAAGAAAAGTGTCATAATCCGACACCATTCTGGCCAGCCGAATAAACTGGCCTTTAATCACCCCCTTCTTCTGGTGCATAGGATGGCAACTGTTGAATAAATGAGGGGAACCAGTTGTCTTAGGCAAGACACATAGAGTAACTTAATGCATGGATACCTGAAGGGCAAAGAGGCTTAAGGAGAAATATGATTTGCTCTTATAACAGTGTTTAATAGGTTTTTGAATTAATGGAAGAACAGGTAAATCAGCTATTAGTATGTAAGCATCTGTTTTATGTAAAGGAAATGGCAGTAGAAACAATATTAATTTATGGATTGCTTAAACTGTGCAAAAATGAAAATGGCCCCACATCCCACCATGAGCATGCAAGGATGTACTTATTGAAATGTAGATTAATCTGTACAAGAGAAGTCACATCCACTAACAAAGTATATCTATAGCTATGTCCAAGATGCTTTTCATTCTGTAGTGCTCGTTATAAACAAATCAGTAGGTGAAAATACTCTGTTGGTAACAGCAGCTTATAGTTATTTGAATGCAAAAACTGGATATCCCATGTATCCAAATAAGGGCAATGCAGCAAAGTCACTTAGTTTGGGGTTCAGATCCTACTAGTCAGGAGGAGGACAGGGAATTGTGGTGAGAGAGAGGCTTTTGAAGGCATCGAGAAATATCATCAGAATTAGTTACAGACTCATGGCAATCAGATTACAGTATAATGATAGGGCAGTATTCATAATCGCAGCATATGCCCTAGGTTGTTATCTTGAGAAGAACAGTGCATTTGTACAGCAGTTGCAGGACCAACTAAATAAAGCAGGACAATATGAATTGGTGTTGATAATGGGTGACTTGAATGCACAAGTTGATGTAGACAGAATAGGATATGAGGATTGACTGGGTCCACATGGGTAGGGCAAAAGGACTAAAGAAGGACAGGCCATTCTAGACTTCTGTATGGCAAATGGCTTGATAGCAGCCAACACAGGGTTCAAACAGTCACAAGATCACATACAAGAGTGGCCAGTAAGGAAATGGAACTGGGGTAGAATCAGTGATTACAAAGTCATTCCCAGTGAAACAGTCAGCCCACAGCTTGAACCATTGGTTGCCACAATCAGCCACCTGCAATGGTCAGTGAATTATTTATTTAATTATTTATTCATCTTTGTTTACTGGGAAAGTCCGACTGTGCAATACCCATTTTCAGAGAAGGCCTGGGGAGAAAATCTCCATTTGCTCACATTGCATTATACTAAGTTCCAGTTAAACACAGAATAGTTACATGTCTATTTACATTTATACACAAATGGTAGTTACATTTATGCATTCTATGATTTTACAGAGGTGGAATTTAGTAAGGAGAAAGTCCACATGCAACTTAGTGGATTGTACAGGCAGCAGTTATAGTTATGTGTAAAAAAATTGTTTTGTCATGTTTAGAAGGCTCTAACGTCAACAGAGACCAGGCTGAAGATCCAGAAGTTGACTGGAGAGAAAGTACAACAGTTCAATGAATTACTCAGGGCTCTAGCATCCCAAAAATGAAGACGAAATAGGTAGCATGTGCGAGGACTACAGAACAGATATCTGGCTGAGCTAGGTATGGAAATAAGGTACATAAGGAAAGCTGTTGGTGGAATATAGAAGTTCAGGATGTCATCAAAAGAAAGAAGGAGTGCAAGAAAAAGTGGGGAATAGAAAAGACAGACCTGGCTAGGAAGAAATACTGGTTGGCTAACAAAGAAGCTATGAAAAGAGTTGCAATAGCAAAGAACAGGGCATAGGAGGCACTCTTCCAGCTTCTGGAAAGTGACTCAGTAGGTGACACAAAGAAACTATATCAGGTTGCAAGACAAAGACAGAAAGATAAAGAAGATAGTCAGACACCATACCTCTCAACTGTCCAGATTTTCACAGAATGTCCAGATTTTTGCCTCATATTTTTGGTCTGTTCCTCATAAAATTTGTGGTTTTCTGGCTAATCACTGGGTTGATCTGATGATTGAATTCACCAAATAATGACATACATTCAGACTTCAAATCCATCAGAAAAAAATATGTTAGCACAAACCCTGTTGCTTTAGCAACTTTCTAAGTTTATAACAGCAATATTTAAAATCTGTCCCTGTTTTTGGGCCTTTGTCCCCCCATTTGTTTCAGGTTTTGTCCAGATTTCTTGCACTAAGAGGTTGAGAGGTAAGACAGACACCCTTCATAAGGGATGCCAGCAACAACCTGCTCACCAGTCCACAGGACATCAAAGGTAGATGGAAGGAGTACATCTAGTGGCTTCTGAATGAAGAAAACCCCACAGAAGCTGTACTGCCTCCAAAACAGCCTACAATGAGAGAAGAGGAGGCCATCTTAGAAGTAAGAATAGCATTAAGGAAAATGAAGTCAGGGGAAGGCAGCAAGTTCAGATAAGATCAAGACAGATATGGTAAAGATGTTGGCTGAGGTAGGGGAGAAATAACTTTTTATGGTAGTTATAGCAATGTGGAGAGAAAGGCATATCCCAGATGTTGGGAGAATAACTGTACTCATGCCAGTGTACAACAACAAAGGAAACATCCACAACTATGGGCAGTACAGAGGTATCAAACTCTTGTCACATTGCATGAAACTGATGGCGAAGGTAAGTGATAAATGGATATGCAGAATACAACCAAATGAACACAGGCAAAAGGCAAAAAGCAACAAACAATGGTTAAGCAAGATGTAAAGGCACTCAAAAAATCTTCAGTAGTGAAACACAAAGCTGGTTTATTAAAAGTTAGCGCTTTCAAAGTGATTCACACCACTTCATCAGACAAAAAGTTAAAAGAACAATCCATATTTAAATGCTTAACAAAAGTAATTATTCAATCAAACAAAAGCAAGACAATCTGACTTTATTTAAAGCAATAGTCCTATCATATATAAGCTGAATGTTTCATTTCAAACCTCTGGATTTTTGGACTGGTTTTAATGGGACATGATCATTTAGTCCAAGTCCTCTATGTACCCTAAGTCTCAGGATCCATTGCAACTCAATGCTTTCAGTTCTATTAGAAAGGTCACCTTTCCTCTGACTTTCAGGAACAACATGATTGGTTATTCAAACCCAGGATGGACCGTTGACCCACCATGTGGCTAGCTTGATGCTCGTTGATTGAGTAAGGATGTCACAATGGTTTCATGGGCTTCTTGGGGGCCAGTAACATTTGCACCATGCATGTGTGGTAGCACCAGTGCCATCTTGGCCTGGGGACAATAAAAAAAAAAAAAATATATATATATATATATATATATATATATATATATATACATATATATATATATATATATATATATATATATATATATATATATATACAGAGAGAGAGAGAGAGAAAGAGAGAGCTGTGGTGCAAGAGTGGGAGTGTGGTGTGTGGGATGCCTTTTGGTACAGAGTTTTAAGACTGCGTACTTTAGACCTAGCACCTGCAGCAGCCCTGCTTTTGGTACATGCAACCTCCACTTTCATACAGGTATAGTTTCTCCAAGCCTTTTGGGTTGGTAATACTATGACAAGAATGGGACACACTCCTAAAGCAAGGTATGATTAAGTTCTTGAGATTACTATTGTTTCAATCCATGATATTAGAAAAGTGCTATTTGCAAAACACACAATGTGCCCAGAATGGACTCCTTCTGCAGTTTATAAGGAGTTACATGTATCGGTAACACATCTAAAAAATAAAAATTACCTACATGGGTATCCTTGGTAGGGTCAGCTTCCACATTGCCTTCAGTTACGCATCGGTAGCATATCAAAAATGACTGTAAATTATTTTATAAGACACATTGAGCCTACTGCTATTAGAACGGCTTGGGTATCCTTCTTCCACATTGTCCTCATTTCTGCCTGTAACACATGGTGTTTTATGATCTTGGGTGTCTCTGTAAGTAAGTCACTGGATGTAACAATTCAGTTCAGTGTTAGAGGGGGGAAGGTTGTTTTTTTTTTTTCTGTGCTCTGTGTGGCTTACTGTTCTTCTGTTGTTTCACGTTCCGATGTGTAATATGGCACATATCCAGGCATTGCAGCAGAGGTGGGCGAGCATCGTAGCCCAAGCAGGTGATCTGTTCAGAGAGATGCCAAATGGGGCCACAGCGACCACCAGCACGCAGGTTCCCTAACACTCGGAAGAGGTGACAAGCAGTGAAGGGTAAACAAGAGACCAGAAGCAAGAGAGCGCACCAGGTGCAGCCAGCTGAGGAGAGGTCAGCAGAGGTCATGACACTTAAGTCAACAGTTGCTGCTCCAACAGGTAATGATCCTACAGTCTCTGTTGGGAGGGACTGAAGTTGAGGTAGCAGAGAGGGGAGGCTAGAGATTGGGTGACAGGGTTAGTGGACTGCCTATGTTTTCATAGGATTCCAAGGGTGGCAGTGGAATTCTGCAGGCCTTGGTGGGACAGGATTTTAGCATGGGTAGTAGCCTTTCATCGCTAGAGGAAGAAATTGACATCTGTTTAGAGGAGGTAGGGTCAGATTTTGAGACACAACCAGGGGACTGGGTGCAATGCAGGCACTGGGACAGGAGTGTGCAGCACTCCTTTTGACTCTTCACATACCTCTTACAGTGAAGGAAAATATTTTGAAGGGCGAGTATGTGGACATTTTTGAGTTAGTCGATACAGATGGTGTTCAGTGCCTGCTGGAAGTCAAGACGGAGAACAGGAAAGACCTACTGGCAGCCTTGTCAACCCTAGGCCATAGGCATATGAGGAAACTTCGGCAGACATTACCACAATCAACAGACTATGCTGGAGGGACAGGTTCATAACTTCCCATACATGTCAATCAGAGCAACTCACTGGCCCTCTTCAAGAGAAATCTTGATGAGTGGATAGGAAATAGAAAATTCACCGCAGGGAACACTCCAGTGACTTTACTCAAGAGAAGCACTCGGAACTAAAGTCGGGTGGCACGATGCCAGGGTAATCCTATGGGCTAGGCTTGTAAAGGCCCCAGGGCCATTAGCCTAGTACACACCTATGAACCTATGAAAACATGGGAGACTTGGGTTCTGGGGTTTGTATATTACATGGCAGTATGGTTGGAAAAGGATAGTACTTTGGCCCCTCCACTTTTGTCTTATTTCCTGACAATATGTGTGGCACATAGGTTGCAGACAGTTAACGCTTGGTTTTGGTATGACAAGAAATTCCACAAGAGGAAGGCAGTCGATAGGGCTATGCAATGGGAGGTAAGACACCCTGATATCTGGCTGTTCACCATGATGGACACTTTTGGTGGGATCAATAGAGGTAATAAATTCACAGAAAGGGTAGCGGACTAAATTGGGCTTTCACTGTGGGGAGATGTGCTTGGACAGTATGCAGATTCTACCATGCTTGTTTGAGGTATATGGGTGGTCACTCAGCGGTGCACTGCAGTAGGGGTGAGAGTTCGATTGGGAATCAAATGTCATCCTTCCCTGGGCAGAGAGGATTAAGTGGGCCTTTTGGGGGGTTGCAAGGGTTATGGGGCAGGGCCAATTTTTGTGGCCAGAGGGGAAGGTTTTTTCTAGAGACAAGGGGATGCCCAGGGTACTCATTCACCTATTAAAGTGAATGTTCTGCAGGATCTGCTGTTACAGTATCCACAGACAGCAGTGGGGTTTCGATTAAGTCAGGCTTGGTTGGGGATGGTAAGGTGGAAAAGAATTTGAAGTCAGTGCAGGAGAGGGAAGACATTTTGGGGGATTTGGTTGAGAAGGAGTGTCAGGCGGGAAAGTTACTAGGCATGTTTGATAGTCCTCCATTTACCAATTTCAAGGTGTCCCCCTTGGGGTTGGTTCCCATAAAGAGACCAGGTGAGTTCCACTTGATACACCATTTGTCTTATCCTGAAGGTAAATCTGTCAATGACTTTATCCCAGGGGAGGAGGTTAGGGTTACTTATGCATCACTAGATGGTGCGGTCTGCATCATTAGGAATTTTGAGGACTCTTGACTGGTGACGGTAGACAATGAGTCTGCCTTTCACCTTTTACCCATGCGGGAGGAAGCTTGGCCTTTGTTGGGCATGCTAGTGGGGGATAAGTTTGATTTTGACATGGCTATGCCAATGAGATGTGCAGTGGCTTGTTCCATTTTTGAGAAGTTTAGTTTGGCCCTACCTTGGATATGGCAACAGAGGGTGAAGGAGCAAATAGCAGTACATTACTTAGATGACTTCTTACTAGTGGGTGAAAGGAAAGAGGGGGGTAGCTGTGGCAATGCAGGAGTTTTTGGGGATGTGTGATGAGTTAGGTGTACCATTAGCTACTCATAAGTCGGAGGGCCGGGAGAAGGTTTTAGACTTTTTGTTGTTGAATGTGGATGCGAGTCTAGGATTATTTTACCTGCTAAGAGAGAAGGTAGCTAGGCTACAAGAGAGATTAGTATGGATGAGGTCTAGGGATAAAGTTCGGTTGAGGGATGTGATGGAGCTGTTGGGCTTCTTGAATTTTGCTTGTAGGGCAGTGCATCTGGGTCAGATATTTTGCAGATTGGTTACCTTTCTTTTGTAAGGGGGAAAGGGTAAGCACCATTGGGTGAGAGTTAGTAGGTTAACACATGAGGACTTAACTTTGTAGTTCCTTTTTTTACAGCAGTTTAACAGAGTTACATTTTGGCAGACAGACTGGGTAGGCCAGGATGACTTGCAGCTGTTTACAGATGCAGCCTGGGGCTTGGGTATGGGAGCATTTTTTGCGGGCCAGTAGTTTGCAGTGCCGTGGCCACTCCAGTTGCCAGAAGAATACAAGCAGGATGTTGCCTTTTTGGAAATGGTGCCATTCTGGGCAGTGTCAGTGGTGTGACGGGATCGTTTTAGAGGTAGGAGGGTTGTGTTTAACTCAGGCAATATTGCAGCTGTAAAAGTTTTATAAACTAAGATGGGTAAATCTGAACATTTAGTAAGGGTATTACATAAACTAGTTCTGCAGAGTTTGTTGATTAACTTTTCTTTTAAAGGGATACATGCCCAGAGGTGAAGAACAAGATTGCTGACAGCCTGTCTCATTTTCAGTTCTCCAGTTTTCGGCAGGTGGCTTCATTGGCAGTAGGGGACCCCATGGTGGTACCAGGGGGAGGTCTGGCAAACTGTGCAACAGTGATTGGCAGACTAATTCAGCAGTCTTAGGCGGTGTCCACCAAGAAGACTTACAGTAGGACTTTACATAGTTTTGACAGTTTTGTTAGTCAGCTACCAGAGGAGAATTGTGTGTGGTCAGAATAGTTGCTATTGTGATATTTAGCAGTGATGAGGGCTCAGAGCATGGCATTGAGGTCTGTGAGAGTGTTTTGGCTGCTATTGGGGTGTTTGCTTGGACAGCAAGACTGGAGGATTTTACTAAGTCCTGGAAAGTTGGGTGAGTGTTGAAAGGATGAGGTGGTGGCCATTGACGAGGAGAATTTTAAAAGTTTTGTTGCAAGGTTTGGATAAGATTTTTGGTGATTCAGAAGATTATGTTGTGTGGGGAATGCTGAGTGTTTGGATGTATTTTGGGCTTTTTGGGTGTTGGAGCTGTTGGGAACATTAGTATGGGATGATGTGTTGGTGCCAGGGGCAGTTCATATTGGTTATGGTCATCGAAGTCTGATCAAGCGAGAAAAGGGGCAACCATAGTTCTGGGGGAAGGTAGGTGGGTGCTGATGTGCCCAGTAGCATGGGGAAAGAGACTGCATGTAGTTCATGAAGGGAGATTACATAGCATAGTCTCCAAGTCTGTAGGAGGTAGGGCATTAGCAGGGGGCAGTTGAATTTATTCATGAGAAGGGCCCTTTGTATTATGAGCCTGGAGGGAGTTAAATTTCCTTTTCATATGGGGAGGGTATCAAATCTGGCTAAGGGGAGTAGCTCAATCAAGGTTATTAAAATGGTGGGTTGCTGGTCTTCCAACACTTTTTGGGTTATATTAGATGAGGGTGGTTGTTTTCTTATTCCATTGTTAACATTTTTTTTTTTTTTTAGGAAGAAGAGTTATCGTCTTGGACCACTCTTACGAGTATAGGGCAGCAAGGTGAGCTGTGGTTAGGTCTAATGGCACTGATTTGGGATTATATCAGATGGGTTTGAAGGTCATCTGGCATGGCATTAGAGGGAATCAGTTGCTACAGGTATTTACAATGTTACAGAGTCAACTGGGGCTGCCTCAAATTTTGTGGGTACACTTAGCAGGTAATGATTTGGGTGTGACACAGAAGCGGTAGTTAGTTTATCAATTATGTGAGGACTTTTTGGCTTTGAGGAAGCTTTATCCATTGTTATGTTTGATGTGGTTGGAGATTATTCCTCGGTTAGTGTGGAGAAAGGCTAGAAAGTTTTCTGCAGTTGAGAGGGAGTGGAAATTTGTAAACTTTATGCTGTTGAAGCAGTTGGGGGATGGGGGTGAGCACTATACGGCACCCTGAGTTTGCTGATAAAGATCCTATGTGGTTCAGTGTAGATGGAGTTCATCTTAATGATTTTAGCCTTGACTTATTTAATGTGAATTTGGGGTTGTTTTTGGAGGATTTGGTTAGGGATTGGACGGAGTGAGGGGAACAGCCTTTTGGGCTTTTAGGCTGAGAACAGGGGCAGGCTTGCCTTCTTCTGTTCCCCCTCTGGTGGATAATTTGTGGAAAAATTTTGGAGTGGTGGAAGAGTGTCAGTGGATGCTGTTGGACTTGGTGGTTTGGTTTGGAAAAGAGGTCTTGGGTTGATGGTAAGTGGTGGAACGCTGCCTTAAAAGTGTGAGGGTAAGTGAGCAAATGGGGGATGCTGCTTATTCCAAGAGTGAGTGGCGGTACATTCCTCTTACTGATGATCATTTGATGTTTTCACTCTCCATTAAAATGAAGTTGATGCATTTATTATTATGTTCAAGAATAAAGGTCATCAAAAGTCATTTTTGGTGTTTGGTTGCTTTATTAAAGTGGAATGTGACAAATGAAGTTTGTAACAGACAAATTTCTCATGGGACATCTTTGGGGGGAGTGGATATGGGTATTAAATTGGGAGGTAGGTAGGATGTTTGGTTAAACAATTTAGAAAGGGAGTAGGCAAGAAAGGCTTAAGTAAGTGTGGGATGAAGGGAGGAAGTGAGGTAAGCAGGAGGAGGGTCCTTAGGTCTTTTGAGGTGGGGAATTGACTGATGATTTTCACATGTTGACGTGATTTTGTTGCCTTCCCATCCCTCCCTTGTTGGTTATGGTAATTATGAGGTTGGAGGATGTGGGGTGTTGCAACTGGGTATCAGGCAGAGAAGAGGGCCAGGTTTTCCCCTCTTCTGCTCCCCCTCTGGTGGATAATTTGTGGAAGGATTTTGGAGTGGTGGAATAGCACCAGTGGATGCTGTTGGACTTGGTTTGCTTTGGAAAAGAGGTGCTGGGTTGAATGTGAGTGGTGGAAAGCTGCCTTAAAAGTGTGAGGATAAGTGAGCAAATGGGGGATGTTGCTTATGCCAAGGGTGAGTGGTGGTACACTGTCCTTACGGATGATCATTTGATGTTTTCACTCTCCATTGAAATGAAGTTATGTTTAATAAAGTTGATGCATTTATTATTATGTTCAAGAATAAAGGTTGTCAAAAGTCCTTTTTGGTGTTTGGTTGCTTTATTAAAGTGGAACGTGACAAATAAATAATATTGCACTTTCTTTGTACTGTGCCATCAGAGATTCCTTTCTTTTGAGAAATGTCTCCCTTCTTTATGGTTCTTGTGACTGTGGAGCCATTATATGAAGGTTTGGGGGGCACAGAAGACCTTGCCTCTTGCAAAAAAAAAAAATTATAGCTAATTGCTTTATTGGTTCAATTTCCAAACAGTTGTTTTCAGGGAGCTGCTTTCTCACCCACTTAAAATGTGACAGCTGGCACTGGAAGCTTCTCTGTGGTCAAGCTATAAGAAATGGTTTTCAGAGTCAACATACAGGAGACAAAAACTTGAAGACAGATGATTTCATGGATCTGTAATCAGAACAATAAAATAGTACCAAACACAGAAGATTTGCTACATAACAGTATGGGAGAAAAAGAATAATAAAAATATTTGGTTTGCAGCCTACCTTTACTGCAGATTTCTAAAGTACCAACCAACCCTGAAATGTGAAAAAATGAATGAATACCTGTGAGGAGGGACCACAGTTCAGCTGAAATAGACTGTTGAATCACAAAGTTGGGCATCAGCTTCAGCCCTGCACAGAGAAAAGAACCAGTTAAAGGATGCCACAAATGTGACAGATACATATGACAAAACAATCAAGCACAAACTGCTACCATTCAGGAGGTAGTCAGACTCACGGGGACTGTATCCTCTCTGCCACTATGATTTTAGTGTTCTGTGCATCTTACTTTTCAGAGACAGTATACATGGGCAAAAGAGAAGAAAGTCAAACTGAGAATTTCAGGAAGTTAGCCATGGCTATGCATGTTTAAAATAAGGTATAAGTCATTCTTGCAAATATTAGTTGTTTGTCAGACAAAAGTTTTTCTCTATAAAGGCTGCTAGAATGCTGAGAATTATAGTATTATAACAACCCGAGAGCTTTTGCCACTGTCACCTGCGGGATCTTAACATTTCAAACTTGTTTCAAATAAACCCTTCCATCTAAGCTCC